>NW_024870681.1:13792500-14092500 GCF_019054845.1 Dipodomys spectabilis
AGGCTCTAGGATATAAGGAAGGAGAGCTTTCCAGAAAAAAGAACAAAGAAAGAGGACAAGAAAGAAGAGGAGGGGGAAAAGCAAAAATAAAGCAATCAAATACACAGAACTAAAAAGAACCTCCTACCCCTAAACAAATGAAAACAAAACAAAACAAAATATTCACAACCACAAAAATTAAAGAAAGCAAAAGAGAAAAGAGGTCCCAAAACAGTCATAGTTCTGTATTTGTTGAGATTATAGTTGGTTGCCCACCAAATTCTGTCTTTGAGATGATCTGCACTTCCAGTCTCAGGTTCCATTTTGTGATCTGGCTCGAATGAACTGCAGTTCCTCTGGTGGAAGATGAAGCACTGTATCTCTCTTGAGACTCCTCAGGGATGTGCTGTATGTCCTGATAGTGCTCCCCAGATAAGTTTCTAAAGCTACGAGAAACTATTGCTGCTGTTTCCAATCCGCTCTCGGCACTGAAAAGCCTGCTCAAGTGTCAGCTCCCCATACCTCTCAGGGATAGGAATGTGGTCCTCTGTCACTGGCTTGAATTCTCTTCTGAACTTGCCCCTCAGCTTGGGCAGTGTAGCTGGTACCCTGTGGGGGAGAAGGATTATGATTATGTTTGGCAATGGTCTCTACTGGGACCCACTTGAGTCAGTGTGGCCTAGCATCCTGGGCAGTGGGAGAATTATACAAAAATTCAGCAACCCTTCTTCCTGTTAGCACATGGAGCTCAGGGTCGAGTCATTCACCCTCCACGAAGGTCTCTAGGGTCCTTGTCCTGGATTCCTCTGGTGAAACAGCTGTTTCCTGATATGGGGCACCTTGTGTGGCGGGTTTGGAATTCTTGTATTTACTCCTCCTCTGGTACCCTCAGGAAGTGGCTGCCACCATCTGTGCTTCTGAGTATGTTCTGGCTTTTTCCACACCTCCAAAAAGGGTCTTACAGTTGTGCTTATTCCACTGTTAGGAGATAAAACATCTTCTGTTTTATTTTTGAGAAATGATTTCACTGTGTAGCCCAGGCTGGCTCCAACTTGCAGCCTTCCTGCCTCAGTCTCCCAGTTGGTGTTAGGATTACAGGTATCACAATCATGTCTGGCATTGTCATTTTTGTTTTTTTAAGTGCACATGAGTGAGAAAGTAGAGAGAATGGAAGATACTAGCTACTGCAGCTTGGGCCAGGCCATTTACAAATCATGGAAGTGCAAGTACAAGGTGACTCCTAGACAAAGTCAAGTTCCATCTCAGACCAAGCCATCCTACAAACTTCTGGTCTGCACCAACAAAATGAAAACCAATTATCAGCTAAATACCGAACAGTAGATTTCCCTAAAATATGTGCTCTCATTATTACCTGTCCTGTATTTGTCCCCTTTTAAATAGCTCTAATTAATGGGCAATTAACTTTTATCCATGTACTCTAATTCTTTTTAATTTTTCAAACTTCTTCTGAGTCCCTTCAGTACAGCAAGTTCTTTGCTTACAAATTAATTTAATTCTAGAATATCATGAGTTGTCCAGACCCTGTTTAGAAATTACAGCTCATCCCAACAAAACGTAACCATTTTCCAGCTCATCCCTAAAAGAGCTATTTAATGTCATCATGCAGATTAAAGTTGTCTGTTCTAAACGAAGCATAGCAAAGAATAATTCTGTCATAGCAATTATAATTAAACCAGATTGAATAAGCCCAATTTTATTTATCCCAAATGCCAGTGACTAAAGAAGAGCAGGCTTATTTTGGTACAGAAAAGGACACAGGTAGAGATACTGGTAGAGATTTTAAGAAGAGAGAGAACTTTTCATTAAAAATATTAAAGGATTTTCTATCCAGTGTCCCAAGTCTGTGTGGAAAACATGTAATATAGTTCTTTGCTTAGTACACACAATGTAACAGACATGATTGAAAAATACAGTAATATCAGCCTAATCTTGCACCTTAATTGGTAATTATTTTCATTCATTATGATATTTCCCAACTGGCATTCACATACATATATTTTTGCATAATGGCTCTTGGTATAATTAAAATTTTTGTTTAGTTTTTTTCCTGTTGAAATTATCCATGCTGGATAATTTTATCTATGCTGGAAATGATCCATGCTGGATCATTTTCAACATTTCTATATTCTTGATACATGTTCACTTTTAATCAGAACAAACCACCTCAGTGAGGAACAATAATTCTTCTATTATTAAATCTTAGGAAATTGTCTTGGATTACCCAGGATAGAGCCTGAGTTTCAGATGTAACTCCCTCCTATTGCTCTGTGACTTTGGACAGATGACTTAACCTCTCTGTGTCTTTTCCTCATTTGTGAATTTCTGACACTACCTCAAGAAATATAATAGAGCAGCACATGTGCAAATATGACAGTTAACTTGCAATAATAATTCCACCTACTCTTTTCAGGTGCCAGATGTTGAGCTAAAATGCTTTTCTTATTAGTCTCTCAGTTTCCCATAACACTGTGAGGGTTCATGTTTGGTGCGGGGGTGGGAGGTAATGATATTTAGTTTTGGCATCCGAGTAGAATATTTACTGAGGAAAAACTTACTTTGGTATATGAAAATCTTTATGAACCTAGGAAATGCATTAGACTCACTGTCTTTTGACTTAGCAATTATGTATCATTGCTAGGGGTGGAGATGGGGAATCCTGGAGATACTCCAAGGGGTCCTCAAGGTCAAAGCTATCTTGGTGACCACACTGAAATGTTAGTTGGATTTTTTTTCTAGTAGTGGGTTTTAAACTCAGGGATATTATGTTTGCTTGCTTTCTCATCTGTCACTCTACCACTTGAACCATGCCAGCACTGGAGGTTTGAACTCAGGGCTTAGGCACTGTCTCTGAGTTGTTGTTTTTTTTTTTTTGTTTCTCAAGACTAGTGCTCTACCACTTGAGCCACAACTCTACTTGTGTCTTTTTTTGGTAGTTTATAGGACGTAAGAGTCTCATGAACTTACCTGCCCAGGCTGGTTTTGAACCACAATCCTCAGATCTCAGTATCTCCATAGCTAGGATTATAGGCATGAGCAACTACACCTGACCACACTGACTAATTGGAACTGGAGTGTCTCCGAATTTTCTGCTCAGAGCCTCTGGACCTCTGCTAGGATTGCATTGTGAGTCATATTGTTATGCTCCTGGTTTTATCTGGCTTTTCTGCTCTTATTTTTTTCCTGCTCTCATTTTTTGCTCTTATGGATATACAATGGTGTTCTTCAGAGGATACCTGACATGTGATATCACAGAAATTGAATGCAGAAGCAATATGAAACTACCATGGATGTTCACGGCAGAGAGTAAAGCAGTTGGAAGGAAAAAAGAAAAGTAAAAGGATGCCACTTTTTGATGCTTTGGAAAAATATAATTATTTTTGGATAAAAACATCCTCTTTAAGCTAACATAATGGGTTTGCTCTTATTACTTTTTAAATGAATTGAATATTTTTTTAAATATGCATTTTATTACTTGCCTAGCATGATTGAGTCCTGGATTGATCTCCAGCAACCCAGCCCCACAATAAAAGGTAAAAGCAGTTTTTAATGTAAGAAGCACCCATTGACATGACATTGTTCCATAATTTTTTTAAGAAGCAAAAGGGCTAAGTGACAGAGAACTGCTGTTTGGAGCTAACAGCTCTTTTTTTCTTAGAGTCTGATCTCCGCATGTCACAAGCTATCAACAGCTTTCTGCTTCCAAGAGGCTACAGGAAGGGAGGGGTGTGGTATTGATTTTTCTCTCACTTTTCTGATTTGTAGGATGCTAAAAGATTCGAAGGCATTGACACTGACTTTAAAGAACTGGCTTATGCTGCTCAGAAAACTCCAAATGTGGTAGAAGCCACCAACAAACCAGGTCTCTATGAAAAGTTGGAAGGGATTCAGAGCAGGTGAGGTTCTCCTCATTATATTTCCTTCTCCCTTCTGTCTCTGAGACCTTGGCTTAATTTAACTTCCCGAGTGAAATGAGTGCCATGGGGGAGGCTTGCTTTGCTTGTATATTTGAATAATATGGATGTCATTACAGAGGTGTCAATGCTAATGTCTATGTGCTAATGTATATCTTTGTAAATATCTCTAAATGTTTCTTCAGCTAAACTCTGCATAGATCCAACTACTGAATATATAGACATCCCTCAGTGTCCACCGAGAATTGGTTGCGGAGCACCTCACAGATTTACAAAAATCTGTAGATGTTTCAGTCCCTCATGTAGAATGGCACAATATTTGCGTATGACCCACACATAGTCCCACTTTGTTCTGTGGCTGCAGGTTGTGCCTGTGCGAGAAGGCCCTGGCAGAGTACCTAGACACCAAGAGACTCGCCTTCCCTCGCTTTTACTTCCTCTCCTCCTCTGATCTGCTTGACATCCTTTCCAATGGCACATCTCCACAACAGGTAAGCTGTGGGGAGCCCCTACAGAAAGCTCCAGGAGGACTGGGCCTCCCAGCGGAATCCCTCACTCTGGCCATGAGGAGACATGTTTGAGACTAACCCCAGCTCTTTCTTCATTGCCATCCTGATGGCTGTTGAGAATGTTTCCTAAACTGGCACTGGAGGGGCTCTGAGGAAGGCAAAGCTGGCACACTGAAGTCTTTATGGGGCTATCTTGATCTGATTCTGAGGAGGCATCTGGTAAGGAGTGGTCAACTGTGGAAACACAGAATGGAGTCCTGTCACTTGCAGTCCCATGGACAGCACTTTCCGCATTAGCTTTATATTTCTTTGTCCACTCCTACACAGTCTATTTGGTTCTCTTCACACCACCATGATGCCAGTACTTGTCTTGTGCAAGGTTGGCAAATACAGGCTCTAAGCAGCACTCTAATAAGCAACTTCCTGGAAATACTCCCCAAACCTTTGGCACGGTTTTTCTTCATAGGTCCAGCGTCATCTTTCCAAACTGTTTGACAACATGTCCAAGATGCAATTCCAGCTAGATGCCAGTGAGAACCCAACCAAAACAAGTCTTGGCATGTACAGTAAAGAAGAAGAATATGTGGCATTCAGTGAGCCCTGTGATTGCAGTGGGCAGGTAAGAGAGAGAACAGTCCTTTCCCTTGTTTTCTTGGTCTCTGTCTCTGTCTGTCTGTTTCTCTCTCCTCTTCCTCTTCTTCTTCTTCTTCTTCTCTCTCTCTCGCTCTCTCTCTCTCTCTCTCTCTCTCTCTCTCTCTCTCACACACACACACACACACACATACACACACACACACCCCACATCTGCATTCATATATGGCTGGCATCAACTTCATGGACTCTGGGATCTGCTGTCTGTGCCCTGAGACATTCAATTTCCCTTGACTTGAACCCACATTGGAGTGGCCTTTCATGCCCTCCTATTCTGTCTCTTGGAAGGACACATGTCAATATTCATACTTCATCCTTAAGCCAAACCCTGTGCTGAGAAGAATAAGATGCACATAAACAATACTTCAATCAACCAGAAAAGGATTTGAAAATGATATGTGGCAGCAGGAGACATTTACAAGGCAATCCTTGGAGCACCCCACAGGGGATTCTGAAATTCTGACACCTTCCTTGGGAGAAGATGTCCTTCGAAATCAATCACTTGCCTGAGATGTCCCCTCTCGGCACAAATGCACCCCTGAATCACTCCTTCCATAGCCCTTTTCTTTAGAAAGCCAATTCCATCTTTCTCCACCTCCTAAGTCTCCCATGTCCTATCGCTGGCACACAAATCATGGGATGCCTTTAACCTTCTCCCCATCCTCCTTCACCATTCATATATAAGTCCCTAATTGCTCATTATCTAAATGACCCAGCACAGCCTACTTGCTGGTCCCTATTCCTAGTCCCCTAGCCTACTATAGACATACATTTGGTTTTAAAATATATCTTGCAAGTGATTCTGCTGCATGCACATACATCCTGGCAGGTGATACTAGACCAGACAAATAATTTGAAGTTCTTAGTTTGATGAAAATGGCCAGGGGCCTTGGAGCTTAATTCAGAATGTGTTCTTTTCATAGACCCAGGAAGCATTTAGTAGGGAAAGATGATCCTGGCCTGCATCTCCATACTGTGTGAACAAGTCAGTAAGAATCCACTTGATTGTATTTGGCTCAACCCAGATATAGGTTTCTTTTTGTTAACTCTGGGTGGCTGTCCTCTACCCCTTTATCTTGTCACCATGTTCCGTGTGTTCCAAGTGGGCATACTAACCTAGCTCTTACTCATTCCATTTTGATGATACCAAGGTGATGATTCTCTGTGCCTTTCAATAGTGATTCAGGAGGTCTGTGATGCCCAGGCTCTATTTTCTTCACTCCTGAGGCTGCTAGGTGGAAGAGAATATGTGTTTTTGATTATAGCTTCTTTGGTTCATGGTGTCTAACTTAGAATTGTTCTTTCAGGTAGAGGTATGGTTGAACCATGTGCTTGCTCACATGAGGGCAACCGTGAGGCATGAGATGACAGAAGGTGTGACTGCCTATGATGAAAAGCCCAGAGAACACTGGCTGTTTGATTACCCAGCTCAGGTACCTTCCTTTCTGAAACATTATGAGCCCCTATTGTCCACTCAGAGAGGGACTTGAATCCCAGGTAGCTAGGAGGTGTCAGAAGAGGGAGCAAGAAGATGGACAGCCATGATGGAATTCAGCTACGACCCTAGACAGCTAAGAGCGATCTATTTTTACTATCATTGTCCATGGTAAAAAAGAAAATCTAAACAACTAAATTCTTTGAACTGTCTTACATGATGTGTGCCCAGCTCTGTTCAGAGTACATCTACAACATCTCCCCAATGAAAGTCCAAATGAGCATTGTGTCTAAATTCTCCACCACCAAAATTATGTATTTTCCATATAAAATTTCTTCAGCTAATAGAATATTTATTTGAATCCTTCTTTCCACATATTTTTTTGGTCGGTCGTGGGGCCTGAACCCTGGACCTTGGTGCTGTCCCTTCGCTCTTCAGCTCAAGGCCAGCACTCTACCACTTGAGCCTCAGCCCCACTTCCGATTTTTTCTGCTTATGTGGTGCTGAGGAATCGAATCCAGGGCCTCATGCATGCAAGGCAAGCGCTCCATCACTAAGCCACCTTCCCAGCTCTATTTCCACATATTTTCAAATCCTTTAAAAACACAGAGATCACAGTGATTTATTTTTTAGCATTACTTACCTTGACGTTCCAAAGTATCCAGATTATTTTAAGGTTATGAGGTTATTTAAAAATAAAGAAATAATAGACATACTATGGACAAGTAGCTATGGGCCACACATGACCAACAGGGGCTCAGTGAATTAGACAACTCAGGCCATAAGGGGATTATGAGGAATAGGACAAAGGCCAGCTGTCATTGAGATAGTCAGTCAAACTTTTTTACTCTCCTAACAACAGGAAAGATGCTGTCTCTAAGAAGTGAAAACCCAAATGATCTGAATGGTCATTCTAGAGGTCACAGACATTGACTAAAAATCAGTTCTTTAGGTCAAATCATACATGTTTCAAGAGCAGAAAAATGCTGTCCTCACTCGTGTCATAAATATTTTACAAATTGTTTACAAATTATGTCTTCAGTTGTCATGGGAGAAGGAGAAAAGGGGCCTGTCACCCATGCAGTTATACCATGAGACCTTGCTGTGTTGTGTATGGGTTGGATGGACATCTCTGATCACAGCTTCACTAAGCAGCTCTTGGTGTACTGCAGGTGGCCTTGACTTGCACTCAGATCTGGTGGACAACAGAGGTAGGCATTGCATTTGCCAGGCTGGAGGAAGGCTATGAGAATGCCATGAAAGAGTACTATAAGAAACAAGTGGCCCAACTCAAAGTCCTCATCACCATGCTGATTGGCCAGCTCTCCAAAGGGGACAGACAGAAGATCATGACTATTTGCACCATTGACGTGCATGCTCGGGATGTGGTAGCCAAGATGATTGCTCAAAAGGTAGGTCCTGTTACCTAGGAGTATTCCCTCTTGTGTACAGGTGCACCATGGGAGTAGCTCAGAGATAGCCAAGACATGGGACCTATGACCTGAACACCCACTAGGGGTGTCTGCTTCTACTTTTTAAAATCTGAGTGAAACAGTATATGGATGCTCCCCAACTTTCATGTGCTTAATTTATGTTGTTTTGACTTTATAATGGTAGAAAACCAAGATGTATTCAGTAGAAAGTAGGTTTTCATTACAGTTGTTCAATGAATAGCATGAGACATTCAATACATTGTCATAAAATAGGCTTTATGTTAAATGAATATTCCCCAACTGCTGGCTAATGTAAAATTCTTAAAGGTTTAAGATAGATGAAGCTAAGCTACGGTATGAAGTAGGTTAGGTCTTCTTAATGAGAATGTATCCAACTTAAGACATTATAGGTTTATTAAGATATAACTCCATTGTAATCCATCTGTAATCAGACCAAGTTATGCTTTTTATGCTGTGATCTAAGTACCCAACTCTTTTAAGTGGCAAATAAAATCCAAGCCATCTAGAGACTTATATGTATTGAGTTCTTGGGGTAGGATGGGGGAGGGGACACAAGGTACCTGTTGAATACAATGATTTACTCTCTTTTAGGTGGACAATGCCCAGGCTTTCCTTTGGTTGTCCCAGCTACGCCATCGTTGGGATGATGAAGCCAAACACTGTTTTGCCAACATCTGTGATGCCCAGTTTCTGTATTCCTATGAGTACCTGGGAAATACACCTCGCCTGGTTATCACACCTTTGACTGACAGGTGAGTACTGAAGTCAACCACTGACAGCCCTACTGCTGTCTACTTTCAGCTATCCAATGACTACCAAGTGCCAAAGTCATCATCCTTTGCTATATATTTGCATAGCTGCACGAGGAGGACCTGTCTCAATACTGTAGATGTAAAATAACACTGAAAGGGTGTAGAGCAGAGATTTCCTTGGAGCAAATGTCAGAACAAATGAATGAACCATGACTTTCTGAGGAATCACTAAGCAATTAGACACACCTGGATCTTAATACCAGCTCTAACACATGCTAGTTGCTTAACCATGAAAAAGTTAGAGCATAATATTTGGTTCCCTCATCTGAGAAATGAAGGTAATAACTCACAACCTCACATGGTTGTTTTATGAAGGTAAGAGTCTTACAAAGAATTTTGTACACAATCAGTGCTCAGTGATTAATCCTTTATTTTCTTATCATTAAGTTGATCAATCAACTTCCCCATTTATATAATACCACTAGCTCTGAGGATACAAAGATTTTAGAAGCATAGTTCTAACAATTAAGGAGCTTACATGAATGAACATAAAGAGCTAACATGAAATAAATTCACACCAGAATTCACTGGCCATTCTCAGATGAACAAAACCATATGTTAAAAGTGTCTAAATATTTGAAATATAAGTCAGTCCTCTGATCATCATAGTGGAGAAAAGACTCATGCCCAGTGGAGAGAAGACTGGAATGATTTGGGAAACCAAGGACGTTGGGTCAGGAGCCTGAAGTATGTGTTTGGTTCCAATGGGAGACTGTAAGCTTATTGCCATAGTGTCCATGAAATAGAAAAAAATCCATTCACAGGGGAAACAAAGGAGGAAGCTACAATGCTTGATAAGAAATGTACTCATTATCTTGCCCATGTAATTGTAACCCCTCTGTACAGTATTTTCACAATAATAAAAAAATCCATTCACTTATTAATTTTTCTGTTCAAAGAATCTATGGTATTTGTTGATTGGGAGAATTGATGGCCCAAAGTTAGACAGTTATTAATATGTATCCTTGGGAAATAGAATACTATGAATAAAGTCATGGAATTGGTATAACTCAAAATGTGTTCCTGAGAGAGGAATGTAAACTCTTGACTTTTGGGGAGGCAGCCAATCATCAGTGTTAGACTGCGAAATGTAAAAGACACAGTCTTTATCCAGTAAGCAATGATCAGTTATGGAAAAATTTACATCCAGAGAGCAATGTAATGAAGTCTGTGTTTTATCAAGGTTTATCTGGTGACAGAGCAAGAGTGAGGGAAAGAGGGATCGGGGCAATGATGTCATGAGAAATGATACCTTTCAATTCTTCTGAACTGTCTGTAAATTCTGCTAGGAGTTACCACTGAACACTGAATCTCTTCTTTCCAGAGAGAGTGGCACAACTAACTCCTGGCTCACCAAATGAGAGACTACTGGCTAAGGAAGGTCAAAGTACTCTGTGCCATATTTTCCTTTTTTTGACAGTACTGGAGCTTGAACTCGGGGCCTCAGACTCTTACTTGGGTTTCTTGCTCAAGTTTGGTGCTTTATCACTGAAGCCACACCTCCACTTCTGGGTTTTTGCTGGCTAATTGGAGATAAGAGTCGTGGACTTTTCTGCCAACTGGTTTCAAGCCAAGATCCTCCGATTTCAGCCTTTTGAGTAGCTAGAATTATAGGCATGAACCACCAGGGCTTTTCTATGCAATGTTTTTCTTAATTTCTTTCCTTCTTTCTTAATTGCCTGCCTTATTGTTAAAAAATTCATATACATTTTGAAATCGCTGATGAAACATTTCCAAATTATTACTCTTTCTGGAATAAATAAATTGTGGGGAATCTGAAGTCCCAACACCCTCTGTAGATAAAGACCTCCTGGCTCATCTACCTCCATGTTTATGTATTTCTTCAGCTCATTTTCTTGCCCAGTTTCAAAATCCTCTTCCCACTCAAATCACATTTCTTTTTCCTCAGATCTCCTTTGTGTGGAAAGAACTTGTTGAGGTCACAGCTCTGTCCCCCATGGCTCCTCACTGTACTTTGACTAAAATGTGAAGTCTTCTTAGGACCTGCTCATTCCTATTAGCCATCCCCATGCCTGACTTCCTACCTCCTGCTCACTCCATCTCATTTCTGGACCCTCACTTCAGCTTAGAACCTTCTGCCAGAAGTGTCATCCTCTGGCTCTCTATTCCACTGCTGTCATCATTTCTTTCTACTCTGAGTTCTAAGAGCCCTTTCCTGACTACTCTTGCTAAAAGACAACCTTTCCCACCTCACATGTACATACCAAGCACACAGTCCCGATAGAATTTCCTGCTGTATCTTTTTCCAAACACTCCCTAGCTTCTGAAATAACCTTAACTTGCTTAACTTGCTTGATGACTGTTGGCTGGTTGACCTTGGCTGGCCTTGTGTATAAGATCCTTAACATCTAGTAAGGTGCAAAGTTAATATTGTTAAAAGAGTAAATGGTGATAGCCAGGCACCAATAGCTCTAGCCTGAAATCTTAGCTACTCAGGAGGCTGAGATGTGAAGATCAAAGTTTGAAGAAGCCAGCCCAGTCAGGAAAGTATATGAAACTTTTTTTTAGGTTGTAGAACTTGAACTCAGGGCCTGAGTGCTATCCCTGAGTTCTTTTGCTTAAGACTAGCACTCTACCACTTTGAGCCACAGTGCCACTTCTGGTTTTATGGTGGTTAAATGGAGGCAAAAGTCACAGACTCTCCTGCCTGGACTGGTGAAACTCTTATCTCTAATTAATCATCAAAAATCCAGAAGTGGTACTGTGAATCATGAAGTAGAGTTGACTCAAGGGAAAAGTCTACTCAAGACTCTGTGTCTTGGCTCTCACACATCTGTCTACAGCTGAAATGGAAAAGGCTGAAGCAATTCTTGAGAGGGGCTTGGAACCTTAAGGGTTTTAGCTAGACACAATTAGTTTTCGAGTTCTTTCAAGGTGTGTTGAAAGAAAAGCTTTCCTACTTGGAACTATATTCAGACAGGATCCTCTTAAATATCTTCATCTTGATGGTAATTTTCCGCAAGACATCGATCATTACCAGGGAGGAAATCTGGTACAGCATTTCTTTCTACAATGAGTTTTTTTTTTTTTTTCTGCCTGCCTTAGAATGCAAGCTAACAATATGGAAATGTGTATCACTTTGAGCCAGAATAATGAAGCTACACATTATTTGAGCAATCTGATTAATGTTTATCCCCTGATCTAGATCGTATGTTCCATGATAACATTGACTTTACTTCGGTCTCCGCTCTACTCTCAAACCTACCTAGCACTATATCCAGCATAAAATAGACAAGCAGGAGGTACTACCAGAGTGAATGCAACATCCTGAGACCCTGGATACATATCCAGTGTTCTCATTACATTCAGAATATTTCCTTCTATTCCCACTGACCTATCAGACATTACCATTCTGAGTGACAAAAAGTACAAGACTTTTATTTCCCTAGGTCTTTGCACCTGCTGGGGAGTTGAAGAAGATAATTACTTCTTTTCGATTTAGAGGTCTCTAGTACACTTGTGCTGAATACCTTATAGAGGAGAAGGGTAAAGTTTGACAATGAATTATTTCTAAAGTAAGGGATTTATCGCCTCTTCTGTGAAATGATGCACATAACAACTCGGAAGGAAGATTTGCTGCAAATAATGGTGAACACTATATAGACTTTGACCTTGTTTTCTGCATTAGATGTCTTTCCAACAAAGTAGTATGTAGTTGAATATTTATATGGTAAATTCCATTTTCTCATTGACTTTCATTATTATCTCAAGAAATGTTGTGCTCAGAAAAAAAAAAGAAAAGAAAATTGGCCTCCACATAGAAAATCACATTTTAAAGAGCATTCAACCTTTACCGCTGTGTTGTGTAAGTACATTTAATTCTCTCCTGCCAGAAGAATTAATCAAATGGACAATTGATTCGTACAACCTTTGCACATTCATTAAAAGCACACCCATGGTATTGTACATCCGGCTGATTGTGCCTACTTCTTTGGAATTTCCCAGTGCCTGGATGGGGCTGGAATGTATAAGTAGGTACAATGGCTCATCCAGCATCTTAGGCCACTGACACAATGCTAAGTTGAAGAACTAAATGGAAATGTCTTTTCAGGCTGAACAAAAGCAATTCTCATGAGTTGCTTCTTAGTCGTTCGATTATCTGCTTTCCTTTTCTCCCCATCCCTCACCTTCACACATAAATGTCCACCTTTTCTGCCCTGAGCTTTGTTAAGCGCTGTTTTAATTAACTGCTTATCAATTCTGAGTTACCTCCTACTTTCTCAGGAGCCACAGCAAGTAGACAGGATATAATCTGTGTGAATTTTTGAAGGTTTCTTACTGGATGGGGACACAACTAGTAAAAGTCATAAACTTGCTTGTTAAGTTTTTTTTCTCTGATTATTTTATTGGAGAAGATTTGGAAAATTTAGTAATTGGCAAAAAGAAGTCACCCAGAGGCAGTTCTTATTAATAGTTAGCCTGTTTCCTTTACATGTGGATCTCCAGTTTTGAAATTGAGATCATATGTTGTATATAAAATATGGATTGCTTGTTTTACTTAACACTATATGGTCTGTTTTCCTAATTATTATTCTAAAAACTTTAATAGCTGAATTATATTCTAAATATAAGTATCCCATAAATTATGTAGGATAACCATATTATAGGGCGCTTGAGTTAAAAATGAGTTTTTTATTATTAAAAATAAAGCAGCATGAAACCATCTGTGAAATTTTTACCGAATTTCATTTTATTTCCTCAGGATGGATTCTAAGCATGATAATCAGTTAATTATAAGCTTCTCCCTATGAGCAATGTTGTTTCCACTCTCATTAGTAGTTGGGAGTCTTCACTGCACAATATCTTCTTAGAAAATCCCTGCTCATTTTGCAATAAATTTAATATTCACTTCTAGTTTATCTAAAATAAAATTTAGAATTTATATTTTTTTGCTGTAGTCTTTTTAATACTTTGGAAAAATTTTAGGCCATGTGCAGAATCTAAATATGTTTATGAAAATGTCTTCAATTATAAGTGGTAGGAGGTTTGAACTCAAACCAACAATAAAGAGGAGTTCCCTCATGTATGTTGTGTTTAAAGAGGGAGAACTTGAACAGAATTTGAATTTAATAGGCATATCACATTCCCTCTGCCCATTCACCAGTTGCTGGACACCTAGATTAGTTCTAGTTAGGGTAATTATAAACCATACTGCTATGAACATTTTTGCACAAGGTTTTGTGTGATTATATTTTTTTGTTTCTCTAAGAGGACAGGAAATTGTTGGAATTGTTTGCTTTAGGTTGAACTTTTTGTGAAATGACCAAATTGTTTTCTGAAGTGGCTGCACTATTTTACATTAACCCCAGAAATGGGGGATCTACATGTCTCCTCATCCTAGACATTTATTATCTGTTGTACTTATTATAGCTGTTCTGAGAGATGTAATGTGTCATTTCACTGGGATATTATTTTGTGTTTCCTAGTCATTAATTTAGCCTGTTTCCTTTTACATGTAGATCTCCAGCTTTGAAATTGAATCATATGTTGTACATAAAATATAGATTTCTTGTTTTACTGAATATTATATGGTGGGTTTTCCTAGTTATTATTCTAAAAACTTTAATAGTTGAATTATAGGCTAATTATAAGTATCCTATAATTTATGTAGCATAACCATATTATAAGGTGTTTGAGTTAAAATGATGTTGAGCAACTTCTCATGTACTTACTAGCTGTTCATATATTTTCTGCTCATTGTTTCATGGTTTATGCTCACTATAGTATTGAGTTGTTGAGAATCCTTTGTACACTCTAGATGTATTATGTACATATTTGCAAATATTGTACCCTAGACTGTTATTTTCCTATTTCCTTTTCTTAATAACATATTTACGTTCCTTTCTCTCTCTCTCTCTTTTTGCTATGTTGGGATTTGAATTCAAGGGCGTGTGCTCTACCATTTGAGCCATGCTTCCAGTCATTTAATGCCATCTTTTGAAGTGCAGAAGTCTTGAATTTTGATAAGATCCAGTATATCAGTTTCCAGTTTATGGGCCATGTTGTACCTAAAGAAATCCTGGCCTGACTTCATGCATTCTTTTCAGTTTCTTTTCAGTTGTATACATGAACGAAATGATGTTTGTATATCTGTCTTCTATTTTGCTCATTTAATTGACTTTCATAAAAAAAATTCTATGAGATTTACTCTTGATTCTCTTGGATCTTTTCTAAATGACTTCTAGAATTCCTAATCATATATGAGGCATATAAATAATACAAAATATAGTCTTAGCTACTCAAGTTTAATCACTTGGTATGCTGGGGGTATTTTGCTAGCAAGATCATATGTGAGATGTTTAGTATGTTTCTTTTAGTTCTTTCTGTCATATTTTGAGAAAGACACTTTATAACTAGTGAAAGGGGAAAAGTGAACACTGGAGTCTTATTAACAAATGATAATGAGATACTAGAACTGGGGACATCTATAAGGATACAAAAATTTTAAACCTCAAATATTAAAATGTTACAAAAGAAACAGATTTGTTTTAGGTTAATGCTGACATTATTCTTGCAATGTTTCTCACCTTGAGCTTGGAATCTATTAAAATCTCTGGGACTATTTTATGTAAACTATTTAATCATCTCTCCACATTTTCTATGTATTCAAGTACTTAGAGGATTATTCTACATTTGTCCATTGTAAATTTGACTGTGTTGGTTCTAACCTACTTTCTTTTTCTTTTGGCAGTATGGGGGTTTGAATTCAGGGCTTTGTACTTGCTTAGCATGTGTTTTACCATTTGAGTCACAACCCACTCCTTTTTCCTTTAGTTGATTTTAGATAGGTTCTTTTTTGTCCAAGGTCAGCCCCAAATCTTAGTCTTCCCAAGCTATGTCCCTTAAATAACTAGAATTACAACCGTGAGCAACTACACCCAGTTAATCCATCATTTTAATTGTTAAAACTGTTTATGAATTGGCCTATTTTCTATCTAATCAATTGTTTCTTAGTGAAAGTTACCCATAAAGATATTGGACACAACAGTACAGGGGAATCCTGGGCATGTTGCTGGAGGCCTCTCTTCAGGTTGACATTGTTGAATCACATTATTGCTCAGTTTCACTCATTGAACCAGGTGTTAGCATTCAAAGACTGACCACGGTGACCTTCATCCTTGAAAAATCTCTTTGAGTGTGAGTGAAAATTGTGACTCTGGTGATATTATTGGCATGATTGTGTTTTGTTATAGCATGTGCTAGTCAGCTTTCTGTCACTCTAATAAAAGACTGAAGAAAATCAACTGAGAGGAAGAAGGGTTACTTTGGATCACAATTTCAGAGGTCTCAGTCCATGGTTGCTTGGCTCTATTGCTTCGACCCTTTAGTAGCCAAGCATACTGTGGTGAGAGTTCATGGCTGAGGAGGCTGCTCACCTCACAGCCTGAAAGTAAAGAGAGGGGGAACAGAAATGGGTTGGTGTCCCAATACCTGCTTCAAGGGCATGTCTCAGTGACCTAATCGCATTCCACCAAGTCCTGTCAATGAAAGGTTCTACCACATGAAGGACTAAGCTTCCAACACATAAACTTTGGGAAGACAAGCCATATCTAAACTATAGTGAAATGCCAACAACAACAGTGTTTGAGATATAAGGAAATTGACCAATCTCACAGACCCTTCACAATGTACTTAAGATTTAAAGGTATTTTTCTTATTTCTAGAGTCCTTGCCTTAAATCTCTATAGCTCCATCTGCCAGCCCTCTCTAGGATACAGGATAGGTCAAAGGAGCTGGTTTGAGGGTTTATTTTTTTGTTTTTTGGGTCCGGTCGTGGGGCTTGAACTCTGGGCTTGGGCGCTGTCCCTCAGCTCTTTCAGCTCAAGGATAGTGCTCTACCACGTGAGCCACAGCGCCACTTCCGGCTCTTTTCTTTTTGCTTTTGTGGTGCTGAGGAATCGAACCCAGGGCCTCAGGCATGCAAGGCAAGCACTCTACCACTGAGTCACCTTCCCAGCCCTGGTTTGGGGGTTTAAAGAGAGGGAGACAACATGATACAGAGGGCTTTGTAAAACTAAGATGTGTCTGAAAGTCAAGGAGGTACTAAGCCCAGAACATCTTGGCAGCTTATCCTGCAGCAAAAGGAAACATGCTTCTCTTTTTATTTGTGCTTTTCTTACTGGCTGAGCTAAAGCCCCTCCCTTCCTGTCTTAGCTATTGAAACTTGTTAGACAGCCCCAGCTTCCCCCACCCCAAACCTCAGTCCTACTCATCTGAAAAATGAGGAGTTGGGTTAGTTGACCTTGAAGATTCTTTTTAGCTCTCAAATTCTACTAGTTAAAAGGAAAAAATAATATTTTGGTATTGCCCCTACATGCTTCTGGAGATAATCAGAAGCTTCTACATTACCCAAGACCCCTGAAAATTCAGATAAGAGGTTTTGGCCTATTTGACTGCAGAAGAGGCAGTGGTGTGGAAACAAGGGGATGAGAGGGAAGGTGGAAAAGTGAGTTGTATAGGGGCTGGGACTCTGCCAGTTCAGGCAGCTGCCTTTCTTTCTAGAGTAGGGAATGGGGCTCACTGGGTTGCTGTAGCCTTAAACTGTTCTAGAGACCTGAGACTGGGAGAAAATAAAAGGCTTAGGGAAAATCTGGAGCCAGAAACTCAGAATCCAAGGTTCAAATGATTTACCAAATGCTAGCAGTAGCCAAGAGAGACAACACGAGACCCAACTTTTCACCTTAATCAAACTTAACCTCACATTGCCACTGTGGACACAGGGCAACAGGAGCCTGAGTAGCCAGGAGTTAAAGTTAATCGTAGCCCAAATCCCCTTGGTTAGCAGAGCTGATACAGTTCACCCCATGGGAAAGTGAGAGGTAAAATAAGAATTCCATGTGCCTCTTCTCTGTGCTCAGGGAGTGCAAGCAGCCTTCCTGAATTTCACTGGCAAACGCTCAAACATGTAAGGGAATTTTACACTTAATTAGAGAAGAAGGCAACTTACTTCAGCTTCTTTCAGAACTTTTTTTTTACCCCTGGCTCAGTGAAGTCAGTGGAGAGACCCAGTTACCATCTGGCACATGAGGCATTCAATCAGTGTCTAGTCAGTTTGAGATAGCAGATTCCAAAACAGAGACAGTTAACTCTGGAGATCCTATCAGACGGCGCAACCTGTGTGCTGAGATTCTTACGTCAATTTGCTAGGTAACGATAAGTTGGACCGATGCTGTCATTTCAGCAGCTTTATTGAGGCATAATTTACATGCCTTAAAGTTCACCCATGATAAGCTTTAGTTGATGTACAGAGTTTTAGTTAACGCAGAGAGCTGTCCTTCACTTCTGCCTAGTTTGAGAACATTTTCATCTTCCTATTTGCAATAAATACCTGTTCTGCACTCAGTCTCAGGCAGCCACTGATTTGAGGACTATCTCTATTTGTCTTTTTTTTTTTTTTTTTTGAGTATTTCCTATTAATGGAATAGATGCACATGTTCTTTTAGAGCTGATTTTTTTTGTTTTTTCTTATGCAGTCATGTTTGTTTGTGGTCCATCTGTTTCATAGGATGCTCATCACCTCATTCTTTTATATTGTTCAATGTTCTATTGCATGGATATGCTGCACATATTTTACCATTCACTGTAGATGGACATTTGAGTTGTCTTTAGTTTTCTATTATAAATACTACTGCTATAAACAAGTACTACTAGCAAGTGGATTTATTTCTCTTGAGTAAATTCTTAGAGAAAGAGCTTCTACATCATATGGTAAGCTTTATATGTAAAAAGACTACCAAATTGTCTTTCAAAATGGCTGTGCCATTTGATGTTCCTAGCAGGTATATTTAAAGCTTCCAACTTTTTAGCAAACTCAGCCACATTTGTCACTGCCATCTTCTGAACTATGGCTATCCTGGTATAATGGGACATCATGGCATCTCAAAGTACACTTAACTTGCATTCTCCAAGTGAGCAAAGATCTTGAGCATTTCTTTTCATGGGCTTACTATCCAAAAGCACATTTTGAAATGAGACTAAATAGAAATGCAAATCCTTTTAAAAGATATCAGAAATAGTGTGAAAGGTGGGTTAATTTTCTTGCCATTAATAAAGATAGTCATAGGAAGATTAGACTGAATGATCAATTCACTCATAGATTCATTCATTGATGAGTTTCATAAATAGCTATTCAGGGCTAGTACCTGGGGTTGTTCTGAGATCTGGAGGTAAAACCATAAATTATACATAGACCCATTTAATGTGTCTAATGAAGGTATAGACACAGAGCATGTAAATGTTGTGTATGGTGGGGGATTAGAATAGAATAGAATGAGAAAGGGGCTCAGTTAAGAGGGCATCTGTCGGGCTGGGAAGTTGGCTCAGTGGTAGAATGCTTGCCTTGCATGCCTGAGGCCCTAGGTTCAATTCCTCAGCACCACATAAGCAGAAAAAGCCAGAAATGGTGCTGTGGCTCAAGTAGTAGAGTGCTACCCTTGAGCTAAAGAGCTGAGGGACAGCACCCAGGCCCAGAGTTCAGGTCCTAGGACAAAAAAAAAAGAGGACATCTGTCACTCAGTGCAAATATTGGGGAAATCTGGGAGCACTCATTGGATGAAGTAATGTCAAACATGAGTCTCTAGAGATTAGCTGCCACTAACTAGACAGTGATTGGAAAGGAACATAGCATCATTCGTGTAGTCTCAAAGGGATTGAGGAGTTTAGGTGAGAAGTACTAAGGACTAGGCACAGTCTTATAGCATCTGTAAAGACAATAGAGTTCAACATAGCTGGACTTCAATGTGCTGGGGGAAGACATGAATCTAGAGGAACAGGTAAGGTCAAAGTCAAGGTGGGCCCAGCAGAGCACTGCTAATGTCCTTTAGGGACATACCTGTTCTCTGGGAAGTTCTAACTCAGTGGGGAAGACACTAGTGAGAGGAAGCTGTCAGGCCTCACCTGGCCTCAAACCTTTATCTCCCAAGGATTCAACAGGGCCACCTGTGGCACTGAAAATGACATTTTCCCTCTTGTGTTTGGCAGGTGCTACATCACCCTCACCCAGTCTCTGCACCTGACCATGAGTGGAGCACCAGCAGGGCCTGCAGGCACAGGCAAGACAGAGACCACCAAGGACCTGGGCCGAGCATTGGGCATCATGGTCTATGTGTTTAACTGCTCAGAGCAGATGGACTATAAGGTATGAATTCACTCCACTTTGACTGGGACCTGGGAAGTAGTCCAAAGCAGGAATGAGTCTATCCACGCCACTGGCCCAGCTGAGGATTTTTAAAGATTTTAATACTTTGTATTGTAAAAATACTGTACAGATAGGTTACAGTTACATGAGCAAGGTCATGAGTACATTTCCTATCAAGCATTGTTGTCTCCTCCTTTGTTTTTCCCTTACCATCCCTTCCCTCCCCACCTCCACAACTACACTCCCCGCCCACCTAAATTGCAAAGTTTGTTTTTCAACATAGTGTCTTGTATATCTCATTGTTACAATAGGTCAACCTGTATTCCTATTTAAGCATTTTGTTCTTTCCCTTCCCCTCCCCAAATTGGAGAAATGTATATACAAGATGCAGAGCACTGACATCAAATACAGTGAAAACAGGGGTTATACCTTGGGGGAGGAACATACAAAGAAAGAAAAAAATCACATGGTACATTATAAATACGTTAGAAACAATAGCAAGCAAAAAAAACACTTGTGTCCCTATCTTGGGGTTCATTTCGCTTAACATCATCTTATTTGGTCATATGCTGACCTTTTCTGTTTGTTCCAGATATATGCTAGTTACTGCAAAAAAAAACCTCAAAAGACTCCACATAGAGTTCTCCTATGACCCAGCATTTGGGCATTTACCCAAATGATCACAAACAAGACCATACTAAAGCTACCAGCACAACTATGTTTATTGCAGCATTATATACCATAGCTAAGCTATGGAACCAACCCAGAATACCCCTCAGTAGATGAATGGAGATAGGAAGGTTTATAATGGCATAGTCATCAGCAAGGAAATTTTGACTAACAGAAAGACAGGGTAGGAGATTTGGAGGAATCAGGAGAGCAGAATCTATGGTAGTTTGTACCAAATATGAAGCACAGTACCAGCTCACAGGGAAGCCCAGAGTCAGATTAAGGAAATGACTCATTTAGTAAGGAATTGAAGTAACTTAAATTTGAGGGTCTAGAAAATAATAGAGAAACATTCCCTAAAAGGGTCTGCAAGGGCAGGCATGACTTCTGAAAACAAACCAGAGAAACATCTACTCACTGCATGACACGACCCACAGTAGACAAGTGCACTGCTAAATGCACTGTATCCAAATGCTTATCCTAAACAGAATGTGAGGAAGGCCATCTTTTCTAGCACCTCAACATCCCAAGGCATAGCTAACAAAATAAAAACAAAGCTATCTTCCAGGTTGTGTTAATGGGGAAAGGCCGCAGAAACCAGAGGCCCATGAGGCCATTTCTTAGCTAGAAATGTTCTGCTCACAAATGAATATAGAGTCATTTTTCTAAAATGTGTAATAACAAATTAACTTGCTGTCTCATCACTTGTATTATATTGTATCCTATGTTTCTATAAACTGCCTCACATCTCTCTTGTAAACAGGATAGCATTTAAATTCCTTTAAAGTATAGAAAAAATGATTGCATTAAATGATATAAGTCATGTGATATAGTGACTGTAAAATAAATTTATTGCAGAGATGATTTTAAAGGTTGCAAGGTTAACGCTTGCAGTTAAAGAGCTGAAAGATTCTTTCCTGAGACTTATCTATCTTTCTACAACTTGAGTATTTTCTCCAGTGAAAATAATAGAATCATGTGACACCCCATTTTCTCATAGCAAGCAAATAAAAGGAAGATCCAGACCCAAAATAACAATTGTCCCTATGGTCCACATTCCCCTACATTTGAGCACAGCTGCTTTTATTGATGAACACATTAAGATAATGTTTCTTTTTAAGGCTGGAAGGAGATTGTTTTTTATTTCCTCTTTAAAGAAATAAACTCCACCTTAAGGATTATTTTAAGCTTCTAGATTCTTCTATGGTTAAGTATTAGCAGCATTGCTGCAGTAAATATAGATTCCCACTGGGTGCATTTTGAAAGACACACTCATTTGTATGTAGATGTGGTATATTGATTGAGGAAAATCAGCCGGTTTCTTCAAAGTCAAATCTAGCAGAACCAATAGGAAGAGACGAGCTGGCCTTACAGCCAGGGGTCACTAAAGCCATTTTACCTAATTCTCTCACAATTAATTATGCAACTCTAACCTCTCCTGTTTCTATAATTGTTCAGAGAGGAAGAAAAATCTATCCTTGGTTCACTGTATCTGTGTGATGCTTTGGTCATCGAGTCAGGACCAGACACCAAGCAGAGCAGCAATAGGTGCCTTCTTAATAATACACACCAGAGCATAGGTGATCCCTTCCTGCTGTGCCAATTACCCCTGCTAACCAGACAGCCTACCTATGCCATTTGCAAGCCACCTTTCCATTTGTTGTCCAGCTGTTCAGAATTATTTTGTTTATTACAAGACCCTCTGGAAATCAAGTGACCTTTTTGTTGCTATAGTTATTGCTCAACATATTCTAAGAATTGTGGGATATTACTGAAAATAGATGATGTGTCATCCCAATTAATCTGCAGCTAGTGTTACCCCAAAAGCAGTAGTTACCACCAGGGAGCACCCCATGCCATCCCAAATGGGACCTGTTGGAATTTCAAAGAAAGAAATAATAGCAACTGGGGTATAGCTCAGTGGCAGAGTGTTTGCTTTGCATGAATTTGGGCATGAAGTCCAAGATTCAATTCCCAGCACAAAAAATAAGTGGAAAGAAAGAGCACTGAATGTCAGAACAGTCAGCAAAAACATTTAGTCAAGGGCCTTTGAGAGTAATGGAGCTTACCTTACTAGTGGACAGAGAGAAAATATGGATGTTCAATCTGAGAATGTCCTCAATGAAGCGGGTCAGGACATAGTGTTCATATGAAGGCTTAAGGTATTTCCTCTCAGGCAGAGATGGAACCCTTTCAGTGTTTTGAGCAACAGTTGAAACATCTTTCTTTACCAGTGTCATCTGTCACTGATCAGAATGTTCAAGAACACTATGTTCAAACCTGCTGGACAAAACTGCAGCTGGCTGGATCACAGAGTACTTAAGGCACACAAACTGAATCAGGAAAGTTGATGGGATGGAGGGATAGATGGATGAGTGGATGGAAAGGTGATATGTAAAAAGCCGCTGGGGGTACGGGGAATTTGGGAGAATAATGGAAGAAGTGACACTGATCCAAGATACTTTGTACACATAAACTGGTATGTTGAATTGAAACCCCTTTGTATAAGTATTTAAAGATAATTAACAAAAAGAAAAAAATGGAAGAAGCCATTTTATCCTACAGATGATAGATAGATAGATAGATAGATACATACATACATACATACATACATACTAGATATAAGTTATATGATAATAGATGAATTATCAATAGATGACAGTTAATAGCTGATAATTAGACAGATGGATAGAATATAACCAAGTCTATCTGGATAGACAAAAAAAATATGAAATAATTAGGGAACCTAATTATCACCCAGACTACGTGATCCTGAATGCTAATGTGTATTGTGTAATCTTCCAGATTAGACAGGGTTCTGGTCACAAAACACACAAAGGAACACAAAAAAATTCCAGGTTACTTGAGTCTTTGGATTTGATATTTCCAACACAGCTAATCTGTTGAAATATAGCTTTGAAGCCAATATTCTTCCCAGACTCCTCCTCCTGTGTTGCTGAGCCCTTCTATCAGGGTCAGGCTGGGATGAAGAAAGGAAGGGACTGAGGATCAAGAACTGTCGGGCATTTCTCCAGGGATCATTTTTAGGTGTCATTCATGACACAGCAATGTATTCAGTTCATATGCCTCCAGAATAAAAGCTAGAAATAAGCATGATGTAATGGCTGAGCTACCTTAGAGGGATTTGGAGAAGAAAAGAAAGGCAATGGATTGAATACTAGAAGGACAGAGGCCACTAAAGGTATGTGACCTTGAGGTAATGGGCTCTCAAAAGAACTCCAGGCTTAGAAGGAAAGCTTCAGAACAGCATGTAAGGAAGCTGGGAAGGTGAAAAGTTTGCAGTAGTTCAAACCAGGGTAGCAGCCATATAATGAGACGGCAGAAAGAAGAGAGAGAGAATGAGAGGCTTAAGAAAAGGAAGGTACCAAAGATGCCCAAGGAACCACCTGAGGGGTTAGCTGTGAGTGGCATTAGAGAGATCTGAGCTGTGGTTAGGGCCACCCAGACCCCACCTAGCTCAAAAATCCTTCAAGCAGGCATTATCTCATTTAGCTCCATGAGGCACTAGAGGACTCAGTGCAGGGTGAAGATGTGGAGAAAAGGGGAAGTTATTGTTTTACTCTGTTAGTGATGGCTGGGAAACCTATAAAATGGGCCACTTGTTCTGGAATTGGTTGCAGTTTTAGTGCTTAGATGTTCTTTGTATTACTGCAGCAATATATTCCCCCTTGACCTCAATTTGAAGAGGCTTCTACAGAAACCTCAAATGGCTTTGAGCCTGAGAATGCTTCGAATTGTTTGTAAGTCTCTCTGAGACTCCGAATCTTGTTGAGACTCCTATTTCTTTTTTTTCCATATATATTTTTTATTGTAATACTGTACGGAGTGGTTACAGTTACATTAGCAGAGTAATGAGTATATTTACTATCAAGCATTGTTACCTCCTCCTTTGTTTTTCCCCTACCATGCCTTCCCTCTGTACCTCCCCAACTCCTCCCTCACTGCCCCCCCGAAATTGTAAAATTCATTTTCAACCTAGTGGATTGTACATCTCATTGTTACAGTGGGTCAACCTGTATCCTTATTTAATCATTTTGTTGTATCCTTTCCCCTCCCCAAATTATAAATATATATACATATATGTATATAAATACACATATATGTATATATGCATACATATATATATTTATATATATATGATGCAGGACACCAGAATCAGATACAGTGAAAACAGGGGTTAAACCATGGGGGAAGAACATACAAGAGAAACAAAAAAAAAACATCAGTACATTTTATAAACATTAAAAATAATAGCAAGAAAGAAAAAACCACTTGTGTCCTTGTCTTGGGGTTCATTTTACTTAACATCATCTTTCATGGTCATATGTACATAGCTTTTGAGCTGTTTTGCTTGTCCTAGACAAGCAAATAAGGGAAACCATGGGACCTATGTTTCTTTGGGCCTGGCTTACTTCACTTAGTATAAATTTTTCCTAACATTTCCATTTCCTAACAAATGAGGCAATGTCATTCTTTCTGATGGAGGCATAGAATTCCATTGTGTGTGAGTGAGTGTGTATTACATTTTCTTGATCCATTCATCTACTGAGGGGCATCTGGGTTGGTTCCATATCTTAGCTATGGTAAATAATGCTACAATAAACATGCTTATGCTGGTAGCTATGGTATAACCTTGTTTGTGATTGTTTGGTAAATGCCCAAAAGTGGGATTGCTGGGTCATAGGGAAGTTCTATGTAGAGTCTTTTGAGGAACCTCCATACTGCTTTCCAAAGTGGTTGAACAAGTTTACACTCCCACAAACAATGAAGTAGGGTTCCCTTTTGGCCACATCCACTCCAGCATCTGTTGTTACTAGATTTCTTGATTATAGCCATTCTAATTGGATTGAGGTGGAATCTCAATGTGGTCTTGATTTATATTTATTTTAAGGCTAGAGAAGTTGAGCATTTCTTCATGTTTCTACTGGCCATTCTTATTTCCTCTTCAGAAAAGTCTGTCTTTAAGTCTTTAGTCCACTTATTAATTGAGCAATTGTTCCTTTGAGGATTTGTTGTTAGAGGATTTAATTTTTTTGAGTTCTAAGTATATTTTAGATATGAAACCCTTGTTTCCATCTACTGGATTGGGGTTTAGCTTGTTGCTGTTTTTCAAGGAGCTTCAGGAGCCTCATTAAATTGTTGGTTTCAGACTTCTCTGAAAAGAAAATAAAAATGGCCAATAGACACATGAAGAAATGCTTAACTTCTCTAGCCATAAAAGAAATGCAAATCAAAACAACATTGAGATACTACCTCACCCTAGTTAGAATGCCTATAATCAAGAAGTCTAATAACAACAGATGCTGGAGGGGATGTGGACAGAAGGGAACCCTACTGTAGTGTTGGTAGGAGTGTAAACTTGTTCAACCACTTTGGAAAGTAGTATGGAGGTTCCTCAAAAGACTCCACATAGAGCTTCCCTGTGGTCCAGTAATCCCACTTCTAGGCATTTACCTGAATGATCACAAACAAGACCATACTAAAGCTACCAACACAACTATGTTTGTTGCAGCATTATTTATCATAGCTAAGATATGGAACCAACCCAAATGCCCTTCAATAGATGAATGGATCAAGAAAATGTGGTGTATATATGCAATGGAATTCTATACCTCCATCAGAAAGAATGACATTGCCCCATTTGTTAGGAAATGGAAAGACTTGGAAAAAATTATATTAAGTAAGCCAGGTGCAAAAAACATAGGTCCTACAGTTTCCCTTATTTGCAATAACTAGTATATATCTGAGACAAGCAGGAAAGGTCATATAAGACAATGTTAAGCGAAATGCAGCCCAAGATAAGGATACAAGTGGTTTTTTTTCTTTCTTGCTATTGTTTCTAATGTGTTTATAAGGTACCATGTGATTTTTGTTGCTTTGTATGTCCCTCCCCCACAGCAGAACCCATGTTTTCACCGTATTGGATGTTGGTATAATTTGGGGAGCAGAAGGGAAAAAAAAAATTGTTTAAATAGGGATATAGGTTGACCCATTGCAACAATGAGATGTACAAGACGCGATGTAGTAAAACAAACTTTACAATTTAGGCAGGGTGGGGGGGGTCTGGTTGTGGAGATAGGAAGGGATGGTAGGGGAAAAACAAAGGAGGAGGCAACAATGCTTGATAAGAAATGTACTCATTACCTTGCTCATGTGATTGTAAACCCTCTGTCCAGTATTTTCACAATATAAAACTTATTTAAAAATAAAACAAAAATAAAAATGAAATGGACAACCTACAGACTTTTGCACCTCTTCTGAGTCACTACCTTTGCCTACTCAATCTGAAGTCACCACATCACTTTTAAGATTCCAGTGGAATTTATTGGTATCTAAGTTTTTGCTGGTTTTGTTCACTGGCTTCCCTCAAACTAGAATGTAACCTCATGAGAATAGAGTTCTCATCTCTTACTACTGGTTCTTCCTGACTTGAAACAATCTTGTGTATAGTACCTTTGAATGAATATTTTTTAATTAATCATGCAATCAGTTACTTCCAATATCTTAATAAGAGTCAGGAGCTATTTTCCCCTTCTTCTTTAAAGTCTGCCCCATATCCAACCTGCCTTATTTATGTGAATGTTTTGACATATGTGGCCAAAATATTGCTTTAATCATGTTCTCGTTTCTAAACTTTCAAATCTCCCTCATATAATTGAAGGTTTATACAACCAGGACTTTCTTGAGTAATTTAATTTTCCAACCAAAATGGCACATTTAGTTTTCTTTGGACCATCATTATTTTTCTTATTTTTCCTCTACAATCTGTTTTCTTCCTGGTATGCCTTTCTGCTTTCATTCAATGTATACAACTACTATCCAATGTGCAAGCACTTCTCTTGTGTGTGGTCTTGGATTTAAAAGTACTGACATATGCTTCCTGTCAGTACATACCAAAGTCTGTGTGGAGGGACATTTGTCTGTGTAGTGGAAGAAAAATCATTTCTCATTCATTTTCTTGATGTGTGTGTGTGTGTGTGTGTGTGTGTGTGTGTGTGTGTGTGTGTACACACACACATACTGATATTGGGGCTTGAAATCAGAACCTGGTGCTCTTGCCTGGCTTTTTTACTCGACTGGGGCTCTATCACTTGAGCCACACCTCCATTTACAGCGTTCTGACTTTCAGTTAGAGATAAAGAGTCTCAAGGACTTTTCTCATCTGGCTTTGAACTGCAATCCTCAGATCTCAGCCTCCTGACTAGCTAGGATTACAGCTACAGTGTGAGCCACTGGTTTCCAGCTATTTACTGGAATTTCGAAAGCTGAAGAATCAGCAGTAATGTAACTGATGGCATTTTAAAGAGGTTTCTAGATGAGTGTCTTGAGTCGGGTCTGTGTGTCTGCAACTTGTGTTGTCACATCATCATCATCAAAATTTTAATTGTGCTTAAAATTTCAACACATGTTTCTGACCAGGAGCCTTTAGGAGAGGTGGAAGTATCTATAATTTTTAAAAAGATGGAAATGACTTTATACTTGTATCACATAATCCTTGTATATTCTCTTGCAGTCCTGTGGCAACATCTACAAAGGCCTGGCTCAAACTGGTGCCTGGGGCTGTTTCGATGAGTTTAACCGAATCTCGGTGGAGGTCCTTTCGGTGGTGGCAGTACAGGTATGCAGCCGGAGGAAGGGAGGCCCTACGTCTTCATGTTGAGCATTGTGAAAATCCTCAGCTCTTGATTCTTGCCTCGCCTCAGCACCCACCTCCCCTCAGCACCCACCTCCCCTTCCCCCTTTCCATTCCCTGTCCCTTTTCCCCTTCTGAATTGAGTCAAAAGGAGGTTCCTCTCAACTATCACACCCTTCAAAATACATCCTTCATTGTGAAATAGGAATAAAGAATACCTGTTCTATCTGACTTATAGGAAGTATTAATCATGAAGACACAACCCAGCTCCTTTGAAAGGCCAGGCACTATGGATTTACACAGAGACTTAAATTTCAGCTCTTCAATTTCCTATCAGAGTTCTTTAAAGAAGATGCTCCACCTTGGCCTCGTTCACTTTCTATTATCTATAAAGAGTGGAATACAGTACCAGTACTGATGACTGAAATCCTTTGTTGAGGCTTCATCTAAAAAAACCAATTTCCTCTTCACAACACACAGAAAGCATTTACTGAACACTCACTGCATGACAAGCACTGTGGTAAAATTTCAGTGAAGATGCCAGGACACAATTCCTGTCTTCAAAAAGATTCTTGAGCTGGGTGCTGGTGGCTCATGTCTGTAATGCTAGCTAATCGGGAGTATGAGATCTGAGGATCGAGGTTCAAAGCCAGCCTGAGCAGGAAAGTCTGTGAGACTCTTATCTCCAATAAACCACCAGAAAACCAGAAGTGGCGCTGTGGCTTAAGTGTTAGAGTGCTAGCTGAAGAGCTGAGGCACAGAGCCCAGGCCCAGAGTTCAAGCCCCATGACTGACAAAAAAAAAAAAAAAAAAGATTCTTGAGTTCCTGAGATAGACATGAGTACTTTCTCATGTTCTCACAATCGTTTGATATACATATGGCACAAACTGTCAAATCCATTTTCTTATAGCCAGTCCTTGAAAGGCTGGAGAGGATCTGAATGGTGTAAGGACCCCATAGACAGTGGGAGTTGTAGAAGGAGGGAAGGCAAACGGTGAATAAACCTTGTTCACAAGACTTTGTACCACACACATATACGATGCCCCACTACTCCATCTATTATGCTCACCATCTATGTGAAGAAACTCAAGTGGAGAACAAAAGTAACTTGCCCAAGGGCAGGGATATTCTTGCAAAGTAAAAAGACCAGGATTTGAACCCAGCACTCTTATCTGTATCATCCAGATGCAGATCTGAACACAGATATGATCCTGAGGGGTGAACTATTAGAAAAAAATAGGCTAGACGGGCAGTTTCAAACCAAGCAAGATACAGGTATAAATGCCTACTTCAGTAGGCTTCCAGGACCCTGAGGACTTCTAGGAATAAAGTTATGCTCTCTTTGGCTGCAGTTTTGAGGAGGGACTGGACAACAAGAAGTTAGGGGACTGAAGTCAATCAAAGAGTCTCTCACAGGGTCTTTGTTGTTACAATAAAAGCTGTAATAAGCCTGGAGCTGGTTGCTCATGCTGTAATCCTAGCTACTCAGGAGGCTGAGATCTGAGGATTGCAGTTCAAAGCCAGCCCAGGCAGGAAAGTCCATGAGACTCTTACCTTCAATGACCCACCAGAACACTAGAAGTGGCACTGTGGCTAAAAGTGGTAGAGCACTAGCCTTAAGCAAAAAAAGTTCTGGGACAGTGCCCAGGCCCAGAGTTCAAGACCCAAAACTGACAGAAAAGGAAAAAAAAAAGCTCTAGTAAAGCTTGAGACAGTAGTGTAGCTGCTGTTTCTAGTTTGTGCTCACATACCATACAATAAAAAATGATTGAAACTGCCTTCTTTTTTTGTCCCCCAAAACAACGTGTTGATAGTTCAGAAGAATAAAAACCTAGCTATACAACATGCTTTGGTATCCTCTGTAAACCTTTCAGGCCCAGCCCAAGGCCAGAAGAAATTGTTCATTCTACACTGACGTTTTTCTAAGCAGGAGTGTAAAGCTAAAGGGTGGTTAGAAAAATGAGGGTATGATGGAGCATCGGGCAGATCACACATTGTGACCTGGAAAATGGTGGAACCAGCAGTGTCACTTCCGCTTTCCTATGTATCCTGGCAGGAACCTGCTTCCATCTACAACACCCCCCAAACCATCACCCCTCTCACCCCATAGGCTGGCTCTGTTACTAGTAGGATGGACTTGGAGCTATGGATAAGCACGCTGAAGCAAGTACAAGCTGAAGAAGGGTGGAACTCACCCCATCTGCTGCTCTACCACCAGTCTTATCTCCAGCAGCCACTGAGAGCCCTACAGGCCATCAGAGGCCTTCTTAACATAAGATGGCCAGCCTTTACACGGCTCACATTTGATAGCCAGATGCTGCTCCTCTCACTGACCCTTGGTAAAACTCCCCCCACATTATCCAAATGTAGGGCTCTTCTCTCCTTTAAATTAGTGAGATATAGCTTTCTCCTGTAGGTTGGCTCTGTTTACTAGGCATAAGATAGTTTGCCTAAATACTATCTTACACCAAAACCCTAGGGAGTCCCACCTTGCTCAAAAGGAGCTGATTATATTCATCTCAATGTATGACATGGACTAGGTTGAAAACACTTCCACAGGAAAATCAACAAACTCTGCACTTCAGAATCATTTTTGTTTTCCCCAGAGAACTGGCTGTTAAAAGACTTACCATTATACCTCAGTCATGTAAGGATGTAATCTTGGGGTTGCCAGATCTTTAAATTTTAAAAGGTAAATGTTCATGTTTTGTTTTTGTTTGGGGTTTTGTTTTTGTTTTGGTGTGTGTGTGTGTGTGTGTTTGCTAGTCCTGGGGCTTGAACTCAGAGCCTGGGCACTGTCCTTGAGCTTCATTGTGCTTAAAGCTAGTGCTCTACCACTTGGGCCACAGCCTCTTCTGGCCTTTTCTGAGTAGTTTATTGGAGTTAGGAATTGCATAATGACATTTTTACCCAGGCTGGCTTTGAACTTTGATCCTCAGATCACAGCCTCCTGAATAGCTAGGATTACAAGTGTAAGCCACTGGAACCTTGTTGACATTCATGTTTTTATAAGAAACTGTCAGTGGCTTAAATGGATTAAATATTTGAAGCTGTATAGTGTTACAAACAAAAAGAAGATTATTTAGTCCATAAGTCTAGATGCTTGAGGGCTGTATATGGTGATGGCTTCTTGCTGGCAGATTCCCAAGGTGGCATAATACATTACAAGTAAAAGACAGGTGTGTGTGTGTGTGTGTGTGTGTGTGTGTGTGTGTGTGTGTGTGTGTGTGTGTGTGTGTGTGCACGCACGCCCTGACCTCTGTCCACATTATAAAGCCATCTAATATAATCAGGGTTCTACCATGATGACCTCACTGAATCTTAACTACTTCCTAAATGCTCCACTTTATCTCCGGAGTTGGATTAAGTTTCCACACTCTTAATATTTCACAATGGGGATTAAGCTTCAACTCACTCTGATTGAAGCAGAAATCAAGCATGCGTTCTGGCTTCCCCTCTGGGTGGTCAACTCACAACTTGATACCACAAATGATGCCTTCTAGGGTCTGTTTTGGGTTTGATCCATTTAGAAGTAAAAGGCATTGGGTTAAAAACATAAATAAAACACTTTCTCAAGCACTACTACTACTACTCAAGTTTGGGAATGGTTCTGAAACTCTCAACAGAAGGTGAGGCTTTTCCCTATGATGGCTCTCTAATATGTCACCTCTAATATGTCCTAGAGTTTTTCTCCTTACTCCTACTGCAGGTATTTATCTTTTTATTCCTTTGCCTTCTCCACTCACCTTTGTCTGTCTCTTTCATCTCTGCATTTATGGTTTTCTATACTCTCTCTCCTCTGGCTGCTTGCCACAGAACTTAGAGGACATCTCTTGTTCTCACCAGCCAGGTTATTCTTCTGTGCCTAGATTCCCTTAAGTTCAGAACCATTCGTCATGCAGAATTACATCTGTGGGTGTCTTGGGGTGATATTTAAGGCTAAGAGATGGCCAAAGACTATCTCAGCATGGGCAGCCAAGGAGTCTTTGCTCAGTCCCCAGTGAGCTCTGAGTAGAAAGAGAGCAGTGAGGGCCAACATGGTCAATGTGGAGCCTGTCTTGGGTTCCAGAGATTGTGTAAGCAATTGGGGTCATTTAAATGACTTTTGATACAGTGGGGCTTGACAAGCAATGGAGTGGGAAGGATTCAGTGCATAGACACTAAAATCAGACTGCCAGTTTTCAATTCTGGGTTCTGCTTCTTACTAGCCATGTGACCTTGGGCAAGTCTATGTCTTAAGGTTTACCCCTAGGAAACAGTTCATGGTAGCACCTACTGGAGATAGTAATCATTTTCAACGTCATTTAGAATCTTTTATTGCACTGCCAGGTACCTAGACCAGGACTTTGTATATACCAGGTAGATATATCACTAGACTACATCTTCAGCCCTTTTAATAGTTTAAAATGAATTGCTATGTAAAGCACTTATGTCAATGCCATATAGATACCCAATAAGTATCACAATGATAATAGTAACAGTGGTGATCGCAATGTTAGTGGTGGTGGTGATGCTGGTGGCAGTAGTGATCATTATTATGATGTGATGATGGTGATCACATTGATAATGGTGATGCTGATAGTGGTAATGATGGTTGTCATGATGATGGTTATGGTAGCAGTGGTGATGAAGGTAGTGATGGTGATGATGATTATGGTAGTTATAGTGATGATGATGATAAAGGTGATCGTAATTATTATTATGATAATGGTTATCATGACAATGGTGATAAGGTGATGTTGATAGTAGTGATGATGGTGACAGTGATGGAGATAATGATTATTATGGTGGTGGTGATCATAATGATGATGATGGTGATGGTGCTGTCCGGTGATACTGATGATGGCGATGATGACGATGTTTGTGTTGGTGATGATGAGTATGGTGGTAATGAGAATGATGGTGATTATGGGGTGGTTATTATGGTGGTGGTGGTGGTAGTGATGCTGACAATGGACCAAAGGGAAGTAGCTAGCTGGTACATAAGAGACAGAGAAGGAGAGTCCATACCTGGTTCACTCGTCTCTTCCAAGCCCTCATTTATTCTCAGCTAGACCATCCTCAAATTATCTTACCAAACTAAAGATACACTAACTAAAAAGATATTATTATAATTATCCCCACTTCTTAAGGAGACTGATCATGAATCTACTTTATTTTGAAAGTGAACAGTTGTCTAAGATCAGTCCATTCCTTTTATTCCTGGAACGAAGTGAAATAAGTTCAGCCTGGAGTTCCCTGATGCCGTCACACTCTGATTTAGGAACACACCCACAGAAAACATTCTCAAGAAAGTGGTCTGACAACAGCCTGGACAGAGTTAGAGATAGTAACATTTAAAATCATATAACCATCCAAGGAGAAAATTGCACTTAATTATTCACACAGTAATCCCGGCTGGCATATTGGATCCAAAACTGTGCCAGCTGCTGACAGTTCTTCCCAGTCGCCCTCCTCCTCCTCCTCTCTTTCCTCCTCACCCGTCTGTGCTCCTTATCTGAATAAGTTCTGCAAAAGTGATTCTGTTGCTGGATATTTTTATGTCTCTGTTAGAGTGGTCAAAGCAAATTGCCTATCCCTTTGGGGAAGTCCTCTGTGTGGCAGTTTCAAGAGAAATTACTCTGCTATTTTTAAATGTATAAAATACTAGTTAATTCTTTTCAGAATCTCGACATTACTGTTGTAATGAGCTCTGTAGACCTTGAATTATCTGAGGGCCATTATTATAGATGTAAGGGCCATGGAGGCTCACCCATCACCTTGTTTCTCCAGATGCTGACCCCCTCTGCACCCTGTGGACAGATGGTCCTGCCTATTCTTTCTCTCCCCTATTGAAGAAATTCTAACAGTAAGCTGAGAGGAGGCAGGAAGCCCCTAGAAACAGAAGATCTATTAGTAAGGGAGCCTACCTAGCACAGTTCCAGAAATTCCAGGCACTGAGCAAATGTTCCAGTCTTGGAGCCAAGGGAATGTCCTGTGTAGTACCCCTTATAAAGGAGCTTAAGGTTGAATGTTAAAGAAAAAAAACAGAAATATGAAAAGATTTGCAAAATGGTGAGTGGGTCGCACTTCCTGAAAGCATCACACTCCAATCTGCCGTGGCAGAGGGGAAGTATGGAGCAAGCCAGGTGGGATTTTAATAACACACAGCATTTGAGGCAAAGGATTGAAGAAGAATGAAGAGGGAATGGACTGCTTCCCTAGGATGAGCAGTAGAAACAAACCTGAGTGCAGTCACATAGCATAGGGATAGCCTGTAGCTTCCATAAACTCTTAGATCACCTATCTCTAGCCAGATAGTCAAACAAGACCTTCCCCACAAGTTCCCCTGTCTCTCCTCCACATGGCACACTCAGTAAACTCAGCCCTGGCTGCACACTGAAACTGTCTGGGTGGTTCTGAGAGAGAATAATACAGCCTCTACCCAGAAAAGATTCTTATCTAATGAGTCTTAGGTAGGATTTGGGTATTGATATCTTCTTTGAAAAATAAAAACACCTTTCTACACGGTTCTCATGTTCAGTAAACTCTGAAGAGGAGTACTAGAGGGAAATCATCAAGTATGGAAAACATCTTTTTTAAAAATTATTTATTGTTATCATGAAGGTGGTTTACAGAGGGGTTATGGTTACATAAATCAGATAAAGAGTACATTTCTTTTCAAACAGTGTCACCCTTTCCCTTGCTCTCTCCCAGTTCTTCCCAACCACAATGTATAGTTCATTTTCAAAATAAGGTCTAGTGAGTACCACTGCTGCATTTGTTTAGCCTTTGTCCCTCCATTTCTGTGCGCCCCCCCCCCCACTTATCCTCCCAAAGACAGATAAATGAGCAAACAAGACAAAGGGAAACAGAACAAAAACAACAACAAAGAAAACAATAAAAGGAAAACCTCTTATTTCTACTCCCTGGAGTTCATTTGGCTAAATATTATTGTATATGGTCAGGTGAATGTAGCTATTGTGACTATGGGATCCTCTCTTAAGAATATCCTCCTTTGCTCTCACTCTGTGAATGCCTATAGCCCTGTAATAACATCATGTCTCAGTGTATTTTTTTCCATACTGCGTATTTACTTGTAGATTTATACTACAAATGAGGGAAACCATGCACCCTGTTTCTTTGAGTCTGGCTTACTTCACTTAACATTATTTTTTTTTCCAAGTCCAAGGAAAGCACAGTTGGACCTTATGTCAAAGCCTCAGAAACTGAAGCTCTGTTGGTTCTGGGAATCAGCCATAGGAGTCAGGTCTCTGCCAGGTAGGGTAGAGGGAAACAGACTCACTGAATGCAAAGGAAGTCAGTGTACAGCTGCAAATGGGAAACACTTGGGCAGAGATAGGGTTGAGGAAAAGGTTAAAAACTGGCTGGACCACAAGGATTCTTAAACTTTAGCATGCTATGCAAGAATTGTGATCTAAGGATGGCCCCAAGCAGCAGCTTGAGACATGATCTGGAAAAAAATAACTAAAGCAAAAATGGTTAGAGGTATGATTCATTGGTAAAGCACCTATCTAGGATGCTGTATGCCATTCATTTCATCCCTAGGAATTACAACAAACAAAGAATTTGCATCGTTATTTGACTGGACCCAGGAATATATGCTAAGGAATGGTGGGCAAGATAAAGCTATATACTTAGGCCTTAGTTTCCTTACTGATAAAATATTTGGTTAGGATTTCTCAATTCCAGCACTATAATCTGTGGGGTGGCAAAGATCTATCCCATACTGTACATTGTCATTGTCAACTCACTAGCTGCCAATAGCATCTTCTTCCTTAATTATCCCAACAACAAAAAACGTCTCTAGACAGTGTCAAGAATCTCTGAGAGATGGCACCTAAACTATACAGATGCCAGAAAATATCTCCATTGATGAGCTGCACATGACTGTCTGTGATGAGAGACTGAAAATATGACAGGCATAGTACCCTTCTGTAGAAAGGAGTTGAGAACAATGACTAAAAACATATGCTTTGGTACCATTTTGCCTGATTTTAGACTTAAGCTGCCCCCATTTACCAACCAACCAGAGATTATCAGCCAAGTTTTCCCTTTTTGTTTTTACACAATTTTAGAGTTATAAAAATAATACAGAATCCCTACATATCCCTAACCTAGCTTCTCTCAGAGCTACAGTGTGCCTCAGTTTCTTCATCTATAAAGTGAATATCTAAGACCGTTCATTTCACACAGTTGATGGAAAACTTGGGCGGGATAACTTATGTTTAGTATTTGTAGTAGCACCTGCTACTTGCTAAGAGTTTAAGAAATGTCCATCTTTATTTTTGGCTTATTCCTTGTGGCCCTAAAATCTCCCCAAAATGTGTCCTATCTGGAGAAATAGACTCTCATAAGTGCAGAGGTTTACCTGGCAGCCTTGCCATTAGTTTGTGCTTACCTCCATCTAGCTGGGCTTAACATTTAATCATTATCTGTCTAGTTCACCTGCTTCTTACCCTAGTGGATTTTCCCAGAGCCTGGGCTTTAGACCTAGGCTTCTTAGACCCTGATCACAATCACATTCCAGTAGATTGACCGGAAGACTGAAGTTTCCTCGCAAGCAATCAGCACAGCCCCTGTAAGCAGTCTCCTGTCCAGTAGGAGCCATGCAAATGGAAACATTTATGCACACTAACGCTCCAACATTACCCTATCCTGCAGTCTGTTCAGCACTCTCCCTCAAGGGCCCCCCTACAGAATTTTACACAAAAGCACAGATGCCTCCAATCTAAAAGTGCATCATAAATTCTTGCTGAGCATGAGGTTTCTGGGCTTCAGTGTTTGTGATGAATGCTGAGTCAGAACAAACAGCAGAAAGAAAGGGTCCTAGGTTCTCACCTTGGCCTCCACCCAAAGGTAGCAGAGCAACTTGTAAATACTAATTAAGCTTATCTCTCCAACTCCCCAAGCAGGAAAATGCTCATTGTATTTTTATAGGTGCTAGGAATGGAGGTGAAAGAGAATCAGCCTTCCCCAGCCTTATAACTTGCAGAATGGAGAAGGCAGCCAGGGCCTCCAGAGCATAACTGGGCTGGGCTGGACTGTAAGCCTCACACAAAGCAAGAGAGTTCATCTGGTCATTGACAAGCTGAGATTACCTCTACTAGGAAATAGCATTGCTATTCTGCATGTACAAAAAAGTTTCAGTCTCCCACTAATTGCTCAGAGCTCAAATGCATTCAGTCATTAGAGCTTTGCTTCAGGACAGGAGCTGAATTCTAATTGCAGAACTGCTGTGTATTCTGGAAAATGCTGTCCTTCCAGGAACTAGAGATAGTCTTGATGGTGGTAGATGGTCCAGCTATTCCTTTCACGCACTCATGCGTGCATGTGCATGCACACACACACACACACACACACACACCTGCAACTAAGTTCCCCTTGGCTATTCTATCATCCAGGCTTCACAGACATGCCTAGAGGCTTATTTTAAAAACCTATACAATTCCTAGCTTTCAGATTTTGCTTCCAAGAACTCTGAGAGGCTGGAAAACCACAGAGCTAACCTGCAATTTAGCTGAGCCAGGCTAACCTGTCAGTTTGTGCCTTTTGCTTTCCTCCTTGTGGGGCTGGTGGCTTTTTACACAAGTATTTGAAGCACAAGCTGTGAAAACACAAATGACTGGGGTTTGCTCCTGCTTGTCTTCTTGCCACCAGCAGGGCGATCTGGGATATAGCTCCAACCAAGTCAAGCTTCAACATTAAATAGCCTCTGCTTCCAGCTGGCATTTAAGACAAAATGGAGTCTCTTTAGAAAGGCACTCATAACAAATCAGGGCCTGGTCCCAGCTTGCCTTTACCCTATGACTCTGGTTACCCCTTGCCCTGGACTGGATACTCCAGCCACAAAGAAGTCAGGGTTCACTCTGTGCCTGTGTTCTTGGGGGGAGGCCAAGAGGATCCAAACTGAGTCAGGACTACTACCTGCAGCGATGGGGATCACATTAGCAATTTCCTTGGGGCTGGACTTTCTAAGTATTTCCTATACACCTAGCTCTTTATGAACCTTGTTTAGTGGTTAGAAGAAGCCTGGAGGTCCAGGGAAGGGGAAGAGGCACCAATGTCCTCATCACCTTGCAGTGGCCAAGAGCACAGACTAGAATCCATTGGCCTCCATCAAAATCCTGATGTTCCAGTGAGTGGCTCCATCACCGTGGCCAAACCACTTTGCCTGGCCAGGCTTCTGTTCTATCACAGAGAAACAGAGACAAAGAGATTCAAGTGTCCCTCTAATGATAGCGGTGATGCTCAAATGATTTAATATATTAAAACGTACTTGAGTGCTGGGCACCATTGGCTCATGCCTGTAATCCTAGCTACTCAGGCGGATGAGATCTGAGGGTTACAGCTCAAAGCTTACCCGGGCAGGAAAGTCTGTGATATTCTTATCTCCAATTAACCCACAAAAAGCCACAAGTGAAGCTATGGATTAAGTGATAGAATGCCAGCCAGATTTGAGCAAAAAAGCTAAGAGACAGATGCCAGGCCCCAAGTTAAAGCTTTAGTATTCACATTAAAAAAAAGAAGAAGAAAGAAGATGAAGGAAGGAGCAGGAAAAAGGAGAAGGGGAAGGAGAAGAAGGAGTAGGGAGGAAAGGAAAAGTGAAAGAAAGAAGAAAAGAAAGAGAGAGAGAGAAGGAAAGAAAGGAAAGAAAAGAAAGCTTTTAAATCTTGATTTTGATAAGAAGGAGGGAGGGAAGGAAGGAGGGAAAGCAGATAGGAAGGAAGGAGGGAAAGATGGTAGAAAGAAGGAAGGAGGGAAAGAAGGTAGGAAAGAAGGAGGGAAAGAAGGAAGGAGGACAAAACAACTCAGGGGATGGGGTGTAGCTCAGTGGCAGACCCTTGCCTGCCATGTGCAAGGTCCCGGGTTTCATCCTCAGTACCTAAAAGAAAAAAAAATCTCAGAGCAATGCCTGCATGTGGTCAGCATTAATATCCATCCCTACAGACAAAATCATAGTTCAAAGTTAAAACAGTTGTCTGTAACTCACTTCCATCCTTGTAGCCACAGTGTTATAAAATATGGAATGGGGGAAGTGGACACGTTCCTAGTACAAAGGGCTCAGGATCTGGTCATGGTGCCTGTCCATCAGTGAATGGACCACAGGACAATGGTCTCGTTAGCATTTGACTATGGATTTCCAGCTTTAGTTACCACCCACCAGTGAAGCGCAAAGGAAACAGTGTTCTCTGATTGCCTCTCTAGGTGAAAAGCATCCAAGATGCCATTAGAGATAAGAAGCCACGGTTCAACTTCCTTGGAGAGGAGATTTGCCTGAATCCTTCTGTGGGCATCTTCATTACCATGAACCCGGGCTACGCTGGACGCACAGAACTGCCTGAAAACCTCAAGGCTCTCTTCCGGTAAGTGTCTGTCAGTTCTGCCCCTAACAAGGGCCTCACAGAGAAAAAAAAAATCTTTTTTTTCCCCACTGGAAATAGATTATATATATAGCATAGAAAATATGGAACATATAGGAAAGTAGTTTTTTTTATAAACTACTTGTAAAGCCATCACCACAACTTATTTCTATTGACTAATTATATTTGATTATTTATAGGTACATTTTAATTTGGACATCTATGATCTAAATTTATGCTTTATATACTGGTTTACATTTTTTTCATTTCATAGTCTATCTTATTTTTTCTGTTAGATATCCTTAATAAATTTCATTTCATGACTACATATTTTTCCATCAAGCACATGATTCACAATGTAATTAACCAATCCTTCAAGGATGGTTACTAAGACTGTTTCTAGTATTTAAAATAAATTCACATAATACTCCAATGTACATTTTTGTATACATATATAAATCTTTTTTTGGTATGTATAATCATTTTGTTTGGCTAGCTTCCCAGATGTGGAATTACTGCGTTAATGAGTAGGAACATTTTTAAGGCTTTTGATATGCATTGCCAAGTTACTTTCCAAAAAAGCATAGTACCAAATGACATTCCTAGTCATGGCATGCGTAGGAATACCTCTTTTATTTCACCTTGCCACCCGTGCACATTGCTATGATTTTAAATCTTCTTGATTTTGATAAGAAAACACAAATGTGTTTCCTAGCAGGAGTTACAATCTGCATTGCTTGTTCAGGAAAGTGGTGTTGGCTCAACAAAGAGAAAAAGGAAGGATGCTTCCTGCCTTCTATTTTCCTGCTTTCTGAATTTTCACCTGGGAGAGGCAGATAATGAGAAGTTATGGAAAAGCTGTTGGTGTGCTTTGTGGACTAAGAGACCTAGTGCTCTCTGTCTGAGGAGATGGTATCAGCACATTTGTGGGCTTTTGGAACCCTTGGAGCCCACTGGGCCTACCCTGAGGCTTTAACCCTAGTACGAGCAATTGAACTACCATTTGAGCTACTCCTCCAGTCCCTATTCTGTTAGCTATGAAAGTCGATTCTTTCTTTATTCCCTGGGCTGGCCTGGGCTGCAATCCTCTTCTATTTGTGCTTCCCCAACTCAAGTGGGGATGATGGGCACACCACATCTCTCAGTCATTGTGTTTGCCCCATAGCTGGAATAATAGGTACAAGCTACTATGGCCCACCATTATACTTCCTGCTTAGCTAGAAAGACAGGTGCATGCCACAGTTCCAAGCCATTGGCTGAGATGGAATCTCTCAAACTCTTTCTGGCCCAGACCAGTCTTGAACCACAGTCACCTTATCTCTACCTTCCAAGGTAACTAAGATTACCTAGGCTTGAGCCACTGTGCCTGCTAACCTCTTATTTTTAAACTGCTCTAGCCATGCAAATCACTATGTGAATCCTACCTCAACCAGAAGTGCTGCAACATTAACCAGCTGTCTAAACTGTGCAACAGAACGCTGCATTGTTTGCTGTCTGTTTACACAAAGAATTTGTTAAGTACATTCTGTGTAACATGCAATATCATTGGCAGTTCCTTCCTGTATACACATTGTTCCTTGTTTATTCCCTAAATTTAAAAAGAACTGTTGGATCCATCAGGCTTCAATAACAGCCTGCCATAGATGGAGCGTCCTACACAGCAGGTATTTGTTTTTCACAGTTCTGCAGGCTGAGAGTCTGAGGTCAGACTTTCACCCTGAACGGCTTCTGGTGAGGGCCCACTTCCAGGCTGCAGAAGGTCAACCTCATGTTGCACCATCCTAGGGCAGAAAGCAGGCAAGAGGCTCTCAGGTCTCCGTTTATAAAGCCACTAATCCATTCTTGAGCTTGAGCTTGTGAGTCATTGCCTCTCAAAACCATCATATTGGGGTGAGGATCTAGGAACTTATATCTGAACATTCTGAAAAAATAAGAGAGAAAAAATATTTTTGTTTCTATTTTTATTTCATTTTATTATTTTTAGGTGTGTTGTTGTTTGGGGTAATTTTTGTTGGTTAATGTTGTTTGGGGTTTGTTTTTTGTTTGTGTTTTGAAGACAGGGCCTCATTGTACAGGCTGGCCTTTAACTCTCCATCCTCCTGACTCATACTCATGAATACTAAGATTATAGTAGTGTGCCACCATGCCATGCAGAAAAATATTTTTGAAAACAATAAACATAAACATCTCCTTTTACATTTAATTATCTCAAAGACCCTGTGATAATATTAATTTCCACTTGCACGGTGGGTTCCTTCAGCAGTAATCCTGGTTACTGCTTAGTAAATGACTAGTAAATGTAGAACTGGATTTTGAACCTAAAGCTTTTCATCTCCCATCTAAAACCTTCACCTACAGATAATCCATGGAACTACTCCATATTTCCCAACCAATTCTGTGCCAGCATTTCCCAACACAATTGGGATCCAATTGTGCATTGTTTTGTATCTTGCTTTAACAATTTTCTTCTCCAGCCGTATTTTTCATGAGCACATTGTATTCTGTTGTGTGAGCACACATTTAGTCTTATGTTCAGGTTGCCAAATAATTTTCAGGATCTAAGTATTTAGTGGCTCCTTTGAATTTGAATACAATGTAAAATGTCTCAAGGAAAAGAATGTGTACTTGAGTAAGATGATGGTTTGGAAAAGTTTCTATCAGTGTAGGGGAAAAATGCAATTAAAGAAATGTAAAAAGTTTAAATTCTTAAAATATACATTATAAATGAAAAAACTAAATTATTTTAAAGTGGGTGTAGTGTTACATGTATGTAATTTCAATACTTGAGAATCTGACTCAAGGATGATCCAGAATTTTTTTAATATTTTAATAATCTTTAGGTAGTTGTACAAAGGAGTTGACAATCACCAGAACAATTTGTGAATACAGTACATCTTGATAATGTTGCCCTTTCCAAACCTACTCCTTCCCTTGCTTATCTTAATTTTAGTTTATGTATTAAATGCTTGGCAAGATAACAGAGAACTTTATGTGTACTATGCATCTTGATCTATGCTGCCACTGCAACAGAGGATCCAGAATTTAAGGCCAGTCTGGGCTATATATCGAGAATAGCTAAGGATGTAACTCACTGATAGAGTGCTTACTCAACATGTATAACACCCTGAGTTCAATCCCTAGCACTCACAAAAAAAAAGAGTCATTTTAAAATCAAATAGTACTACTGTCAGAGGGGACAGGAAGCATACTTAATCCTTATACAATAGACAAAATCCTCTTTCTTATATATGACATTTTATTAATTAGAGTGAGGTTAATAGCGATTTATATTTGTATTCAAATAAGTCCTGGTTTCTGGGGTTTGGAGGAGACATGTGTCCAGGATGAAGACAAGGAGACTCTGTTTCTTGGTCATACCCAGGGACATTCAGTCTCAGCCCCTAACCCACCTGTTCTAGACAACTTGTTATACTAATTCCTGCCTTAGGTGAAGCACATAGGGCTCAAGTCACAAAAGCAGAGGTGTAGCATCCACGCTGCCCCCATCTGTCAACATTATCTACCCACTTGGGTAATAGTACACTTCCTTTACCTTGATTAATTTATCTGAACCTTGAAGGTCTGGGGCAAAATGAGGGACTCACATGAGTTTTGCACACACACAGATGCCCCTCCCCCCCCCCCCCCCCCCCGTGTGATCTGTCAGCACCTCCTACCCCACAGACTCTACTTTAACTCTGTGGTTGGGGCTCTGTCTCAGTCTTTGTCTCCCTGTACCCAGGCCCTGTGCGATGGTTGTTCCAGACTTTGAACTGATTTGTGAGATCATGCTGGTGGCGGAAGGATTCCTGGAAGCCCGGTCATTAGCCAGAAAGTTCATCACTCTTTACCAATTGTGCAAAGAACTTCTCTCCAAACAGGTAGGATCTCCAGGAAGGCTGATGGCCAAGCACCGTGCCATCTGCCCAGCCCTGAAGTGTTTCTGGGGGCCAATAGATTAGGCTGTTCTCTTTTTGTAAAGAGTATTGCCAGGTGCCCGGTGATCCATGCCTGTAGGCCTAGCTACTCAGGAGACTTACATCTGAGGATCGCAGCTCAAAGTCAGCCCAGGCAGGAAAGTCTGCGAGGCTCTTATCTCCAATTAACCACCAAAAAAACAGAAGTAGCACTATTGCTCAAAGTGGTAAAATGCTAGACTTGAGGGAAAAAGCTCAGAGAGAGCACGCAGCCGCTGAGTTCAAGCCCCAGGACTGACCAAAAAGAAAATGTCTCACCATACACCAAAACATATTAAAAACTCTTAAACACTGAGAAATGAAAGTTTGTGTTCATTTTTTAGCTTAGTATTTTCAAAACTTTACAGAACTCTAATTTTAAGTAGAATTCCTTCCTTCCTTCCTTCCTTCCTTCCCTATCTTTCCCTCTCTTTCCCTCTCTCTCTCTCTTTCTCTCTCTCTCTTCTTTCTTTCTTTCCTTCCTTCCTTCTTGTGCCAGTTCTGGGACTTGAACTCAGAGTCTGGGTACTGTCCCCGAGCTTCTTTACAGTTAGCACTGTACCACTTGAGCCACAGCTGCCCTTCCAGTTTTTTTTGTAAAGCAGTTTATTGAAGATAAAAGAGTCTCTCAGACGTTTTTCTGGGCTGGCTTTGAACCACAATCCTCAGGTCTCAGATTCTTAAATAGCTAAGATTACAGGTATAAGTCACCAGTGCCTGGCTCTTAAGTAGAATTTTTTTTGTCTGTTGTGAGGCTTGAACTTAGGGCCTGGCCACTGTCCTTGAGCCTCTTTGTGTTCAAGGCTAGCATTCTACCACTTGAACCATAGTACCACTTCCAGTTTTTGAGTGGTCAATTGGAGATAAGAGTCTCATGGGGACTTTTCTGCTCCAGCTGTCTTTGAACTGTGATCCTTAGAGCTCAGCCTCCTGTGTAGCTAGGATTACGGGCATGACTTAAGTAGAATTCTTAACAACATCTTATAGACATCAGGGTCCTATAGGAAACATCGCAATGGCTAATGAAACTCTCTGGTGAAAATGGTCTTTACTTCAGGGAACCTGAGGTGTATTGGGAGATGTGAAAGGGAGGGGTGCCCAAAGAGTTCAACACTACTGGGCCTTAGATGTTTCTTCTGTTAAGGCAGCAGGGTCCTCCCTCTCACATATGCAAGTAGGAACTAGCACCTTTAATATATGACCAAACACCAACAAAACTTATTTATTGGATAGAGAATTTCTTCATTGCAGGGACAGCTCATCTCCCTGGGCTGTTTCCAATGAGCTTCACTTTTTCTTTTGGGGCCATCTTGCTTAGATCACCCTTTCTGCTACGTGCTCTCTCAGCCCTGTGAATTCAGTCCAAGAGGGAGAGAATCCTATTTCCTCCATATTTCCCTTTTCTCTGTATCATCTCTCTAGGTTCTCTACCACCATCCATCTCCAGAACAATGATTCATGCTCACAGCTCTATCCTAAGCCATACTTTTGAACTCTAAATCTCTGAGTGTTCAGAAATCACTTCCATTCAGCACATTCAGAGTTTTTCTTCTCACTGAGCCTGGTTTTCTTGCCTTCTGTGATGCAGTATATGGATCCCTCATTCGTTTACTTCATAGTGTTGGGACTCCAGGAGTCACTCTTAACCCTTTCTTCTCTTTTAATTATATCTAATTATGAACATACTGTGGATTTTCCTGTCTGAATATTTCTCAAATAAATCTCATCTTCCATAGTTACTGCTACCAGTTTAGTTCCAAACACTCACATCTCTTTTTTTTTTTATTGTGAAAATACTATACAGAGGGATTACAATTACATGGGCAAGATAATGAGTACATTTCTTATCAAGCATTGTAGCCTCCCCCTTTGTTTCCCCTTCCCATCCCTTCCCATCCTCCTCCTGCCCCCCCACCCAATCCTCCCCCCCACCAAAGTTGTAAAGTTCTTTTTCGACATAACGACTTGTACATCTCATTGTTGCAATGGGTCCACCTGTATCCCTATTTAAATGACACAAATTATACCAACATCAAATACAGTGAAAGCAGGGGTTATACTGTGGGGGAGGGACATACAAAGCAACAAAAAATAATCTTATAAATGTGTTAGAAACAATCGCATGAAAGAAAAAAAAAACATTTGAATACATATTTTAGGGTTCATTTCCCTAACATCAACACTCACATCTCTTGATTCAACCATTGCTATTGCCTTTCTATTAGACCTTGTACCTCTGTCCTTTTTTTTTATTTATTTTATTGTGAAAATACTGTACAGAGGGGTTACAATTACATGGGCAAGGTAATGAGTACATTTCTTATCAAGCATTGTAGCCTCCCCCTTTGTTTCCCCTTCCCATCCCTTCCCATCCTCCCCCAGACCCCCCAATCCTCCCCACCCTACCCCCCCCCACCAAAGTTGTAAAGTTCGTTTTCGACATAACGACTTGTACTCTGTCCTATTCTTTAGATACAAGCTGGAGAAATGATATTCCAATGTTCCTTGCTGGTCTTAAGATAAAGACCAATGTCTTCAACACTTTGGCAAGAGATGAATAATGCTCTGTTTCCTGCCTACCCCGATAGCTTACCTTCACAGCTCTTTCCTTCTTCTGTCATGCTCCAACTACACTGGTCTTTGACTTACTTGAAATTATCTTTTCACCTCTGAGCTTATGGGCATCTTGTTCCCCCTGATCTTATCTGCACTTCTTTCTCCATTGTGCTTGACTAGTTTCTACTCCTTCAGGTCTTTCATAATTTCTTTCCTTCTGGGCATTCTGGTCCTCAACCTGAGGTTACAACTACTGGGTCTTTTGTCTTTATTGCCCTTGGAATTTTTCCATTGTAGCATTTAGCACTGTCCAAATTAAGCAATGGTCTGGTACAAAGCAAATGGTAGATCTGGTACTTGAACTTGATCTGTCTGAATGCAGATGCCTTACTCTGAACTGAACTTCCCCTCAGCATGAAGCTCTGGGACCTGGTGTCAATTTTATGGTCCCCAGAATTGACTATGGGTACTAATGAGAATGAGAATGTATTATTTACTATTTAAATTTCCAGTACTGGGAATCAGATCCAGGACTTTATACATGGTAGGCAGGCACTGTACCATTCAGTTACACCTCTAGACTCAGAAACTATTTATTTTAAGCTACTTTTCTCTGAGACTTTGAAGATCTCAGAGGTAGAACATGTACGCTCAACCTGAACCTTCTTGGAGATCTAACATGCTATTCCCTCCCAACCTTCCCAACCTCTGCATGTATAGAAAGTAGTCAGATTTGAATGCTTTGCTCAATCCCCTGGTCCCCAAGCCCTTGTATGTACATCTGCTCTGTTGTCATCACAGGTGGAAAAGTAAGCAATGCCAGATCAGGAACTAAAATTCTTTCATCAGGATTTTCTAAGTCATTAATCCTCTCTTGCCTGGAAGTGACTTGTGGGATGTATTAAGTGTAGTTTTGCAGCCAGCAACTTTGGTCTAGCTTGTGTTGCTTTCCCACAGGATCACTATGACTGGGGCCTGAGGGCTATCAAGTCTGTTCTCGTGGTGGCAGGGTCCCTGAAGCGAGGAGACCCTGACCGGCCTGAGGACCAGGTCCTGATGCGCTCCTTGAGAGACTTCAACATCCCCAAGATTGTGACTGATGACATGCCAGTGTTCATGGGCCTGATTGGAGATCTCTTTCCTTCTCTGGATGTCCCCCGGAGGAGAGACCTGAATTTTGAGGCTTTGGTTCAGAAAGCAGTAGTGGACCTGAAGCTCCAGGCTGAAGACAACTTTGTGCTAAAGGTATGTGAGCCCTTCTTTTCCAAGATTCTACTTCTTAATGATTTTCTTGGACAACAGAATAACTTTCATCCTTAGTCCAAATGATTTCTTTAGACATATAGACACATATCCAGTTAGAGCTAATCCAATTCTGCTGGGCCAGTAGTTCATATTTATAACCTAGCTGCTCAGGAAGCAGAAGTCTGAGAATCCTGGTTCAAAGCCAGCCAGAGCAGACAAATCCAAGATACTTTTATCTCCAATAATCCAATAAGAAGCTGGAATGGAAGACATAGCTCAAGTGGTAGAGCACCAGCTGTGAGCAAGAAATCTGGGCAAGAACACAGGGCCCCAAGCTCCAGATTCAGTATGAGGAACAAGAAAAAGAAGAAAGAGGAGGAGGATCTCAGCTCAATTCATTTAGCAGGTTAAAAAGCAGGAAATTGTTTAAAGTAGACAGAGCAAGTTTACTTGAAAGGGAAAAGAAAGCTATTCAAGGAACGTAGCAAGATTCTCCAAAGAGAAGAACTCCAAAGAGGAGTCCAAGGAGTTTTCTCAGAAGGCAATTTTTATAGTACAGCATTCCTCCCCAATCCCCTCTCCTGGGCTTTGTGCTGAGAGTCTGTGCATGCAATGCTCCAGCTCTTTTTATTGGTTAAGCAGATACCCAGGGTATTAGGGAAGAAGAAGCAGTTGAGCAGGAGCCTGAGGCACTATGGGAACAATAAATATCATAATGGACCAAGTGCACATCCCACCAGTTTTTAGCCCTATCAACCTGACAATTCTCCCTTTCTTTCCTTCACAAACACAGATGAAGAGCCTAAGAAGTCACTTTCCTTTGGTTGAAATGGTGGATTAAGGAAGGAGACTCTTGGGCTGGGAAGGTGGCTCAGTGGTAGAGTGCTTGCCTTGCATGCATGAGGCCCTGAGTTCGATTCTTCAGCACCACATAAGCAGAAAAAGCCAGAAGTGGTGCTGTGGCTCAAGTGGTAGAGCACTGGCCTTGAGCTGAAGAGCTGAGGGACAGCACCCAAGCCCAGAGTTCAGGCCCCATGACTGGCCAAAAAAAAAAAAAAAAGAAGAAGAAGGAGACTCTTTATGGATTGGACCTGCCATTAAAATTAAAATAATCTCTATCAAAATCAAGTGTCATCAGGAATGTAACCTCTAGAACAAGGAGGCTCAGGCTTAGGGCTGCAGTAAAAGAGTAACCATCTGGCAGGTGGAAATTCTCAGACAATTAACGGAGCTACATTTTCATTAGGGTTGAAGTTCACTGTGGAGTTTTCAGGGCTTTGAATTTAAAGTTCTCTACATTTTCAATGGCCTACCCCAGTACTGTTTTTCCATAAACCAATTATTTTCAAGTGTAATTCTTTGGCTGATGTTTTCAGGATTCATGTAGAAATGCCTGCAAGAAAGGAACATAGCTTGGAGCAGGAGGAGACAAGTACCATAGAAGAAGGGTCAATGGTCCTAAAATTTAGAGGCAGGGGTAGATTTTTTCTTCATATTTGCTGTTCAATAAGATGCTTAAGGAAACATCAGCATTGCTTTCAAGTTCACTAGTTGGTTTACATTTTGTTCCCATTTGATGTTCCCATGGTACCTGAGGCAGGCAATGCAGGTGAACCACTTTAGGAAAAGAAAACTGAAGCTTTCTAGGGAGACCTTTCCTGGGAGGGAGCTGCTACCTTGCAGGAGTTCAAGCCAAGGGGCAGGTATCTTCTGCTCCATTTACTACATTTTCTTTGGTACAGCCCTGATTGCATACAAATAGAATTAAGAGTGAATGAGACTAGCTCTTTCCCTTATGTGCAAGTAGACATCTGCTTTCACTCTTGACATTCTCATTACTGATGACAGCAAAATATTAACTGGTTTGGAGTTCGTGATTATGTCTTCAGGTTGACCTATTCCCACTCCCACGGTCACTTTCCTTCTCTTAAGTTCAAGGGATAAAGTGTTTTTGGTTTTTTGGTTGTTGTTTTTATTGTTATTTGTGGATTTTGTTTGGGGGGGGTTGTTGTTTTTGTTGTTATTGTTGTTTTTGCTTTGCCGGGGCCTTGTGTCAGGGCCTTGTGCTTGCTTGTACTCTGTCATGCTATCCACATCTCCCGCCTTTTTGTGCTTTAGGCTATTTTTTCAGATTAGCACTACTCTTTTTGCCTAGGTCAACCTCAAACTGAGATTCTCCTACCTACTTATGCCTCCCTTATGGCTGGAGTCACAGATAAGAAGCACCAATTTGTCTTATTGCTTGAGATGGGGTTTGGCTATCATTTTGTGTGTGGTGGCCTTGAACTTTGATCCTCTCAATCTCTACCTCCCAGGATGAATAAAAAGACTTGAAGCACAGAACAGGATGGCCTCCTAGGTAGAGAGAATAGAATCAGCAAAGAGCTATATATGAGAAACATTAAAGGCTGTAAGCAGCAGTAGAAAGGCCAGTAGTATAAAAGGAAAAGATGCTAAGATAATAGAAAACAGGGTAGGAGAAGAAGGGCATGGCATTAAGACTCAAGACAACGTAGGACCATGATATTGAGGACCCCGAATGCCAGGGCTGAGGGCCTTCCCTTAAAGGTCTGATCCTTAGGTACCTTCATCCAAGGTGAGTTACATCTGAGGAGGTTCATAAGAGACTAATACTAAACGTAATATGTCTTAGGGAAAGCCATGTCTGCCCAGAATTTTGGGATCTGGTCAAAGCATTTGGCCCTCATTCTTTTTTGTTCTACATTTTTCCTACTCAGTATTTTTGTGTTTCTTTCTATTTGTCAGTTGAGCAACATTCTGTGTCCTTCCTTTCTTTTTCTTGTTCATATATATTCCTTGCTCTTAGGACAAAAGATAATAGACAGGCTCTCTGCTAAGAGTTGTTGGAGTAGATGACAAGGACAACTTCTCTCCATACTTTACATTTACATCATCGCTTGAACTGCTGAAAAACAATTCTTCAAACACTTCCATGTGGTCTCTTATGGCATCCTGAGATCCCTTAAGAGTGCTAACATATAAATTTATCTTTTAAGAGAAAGGAATAAACTCACAGAATGATCTAAACTGGGGCAGAAACATGATAGTAAATTTTTGAAAAGAAAGGAAAAGAACAAAAAAAATAAGTTGACAGATCAGGAAGTGGATTGCAGAACAGAATATCTTTGTTGTTATTCTTTTTAATGTACGTATAATGTACTATGTGATTTTTTTTGTGAGTTTCTTTGTATGTTCTTCCCCCATGGTACAACCCCTGTTGTCACTGTATTTGATTCTGGTGCCCTGCATCTTGTGTTTACATTTTTCTAATTTGGGGAGGGGAAGGGAAATAACAAAATGCTGAAATAAGGATACAGGATGGCCCATTGTAACAATGAAATGTACAAGACAGTATTTGAAAATGAACTCTACAAGTTTGGTGGGGGTGGAACAGGGGAGGGAGGAGTTGAGGAGGTGGGGAGGAAAGGGATGGTAGACGAAAAATAAAGGAGGGTGTAACAATGCTCGATAGGAAATGGACTCGTTACCTTGCTCAAGTAACTGTAACCCCTCTGTACAGTATCTTTACTATATATATATATATATATATATATATATATATATATATGGAAAATATACTTATAAAGAGCTCCAGAGGAAGAGGGATCTGGAGGTGGCCATTCTGCCAAGCAGAACCCTGGAGACGCTCTGAGCTTGGAGTTGGTAGTTAAGGAGAAAAGCAATGAAAAAGAGGACTGAAAATAGCCAGAGGGGACGTCATTAAATCTGTTTACCCTGTAATTTTGGCTATTTGGCTCCTCACACTCTTCTCCTGAGACCTCCATCCAGTTCCCAATGCCCAAGCAATACAGATGATCCGTAACCAGACATTTCACTTGAGGCCAAAAAGAAAAGACAATTTACAAGAAAAATTTAATACATTCTTTTGGGAAAAATGACTGTCAAGGCACTTTCGTTCTTTTTGCAGTCCCTCAACAGAAGGCCAACACCACTCATGTACCCACAAGTGAAGGGCAAAGACCAAAGGCACGATCTGAGATCTGACAGTCCACAGAGCTTCGACTCAATCCTATCTACATAGCCATCCACACAGAACACCAGCCCAGCCTCCCAGGAAACAAAGGACATTGCTCATTATTTAAATTTGAGACATATTCAATATTGGAGAAAACCAACTTCATAAGAAAGGTGGACACACACACATGAACACACTTCATCTCACAGTGAAAATAAGAAACAGAACATTTAAAATGTTCTAGTTAATATATTTGAAAATAATAAAACAACATGTGTAAGAAAAATAAGAATTTATAATAAAAAAGACCTCTTTCAGAGTTGTAAAGCACTCTTTGTAGAAGGATGTCACTGATGACACACAAAATTCAGTAAGAGGATAGAGTCAAGGAAATCTCTGCACATAAAACTCTACATGTACGCATGTAGACACACAGACCTAAGTGACACAATATATTACCAACGGGAATTCTAAAAAGAAACCAAGGAAACTTATGAGAGCTAGAAGTCACGCGTCTAAACTGGAAGGACTCAGTATTGAACAGTGTGAAATTGTATGGCTTACTCAGAGACATATGCTAATGGAATTTTGAGAGTCAAGAGTGAAGAATGAAAAGTTTTCCAGTTGAAAACTTTTGACATCATAGGAGAAAGGAGGAAGTACAAGTGATCCCAATATGGGATACCAGAGTGCAAGTTTAGAGGACCTTTGGAGTTCAAAGGCAGACCACCTGCCTTGGCAATGGTGACTTTTTGCTAGCTGACACCATGATAATGGTGGAAGTATGTTCTCAAACAGGCAGTCACCACTCCATACATGAATCCAGAGAGGATTCAGGGGACAGGATCAGTTTTTTATATATATAACTAACTAGAGTCCCATAACAAATAACCTTAATCCCTTTTGAGACCCTGCCACCAATTGATAAGGACCTCATAGAAGGCCCCACCTCTCAAAACCCTGCCTGACTTCAGTGAATTGACCATTGACTAGAGAGATGGAAACGTAACTATTACACTATTACACCAAGTGTGAAGATGTAGGCTTCGGGTATGGGATACTCATTCCAGACTGAAGGTTCCCTGAAGGTTGTGCAGGAATTGACCAGGGAAAGACACAGAAGGCAAAGTACACTTGAAGTCACAGGCATGAGAGCTAGCATCACTGAAGAGGTGCAAGTGGCTGTCTGTTTGGAAGGTGCATATTTGGGAATTCAAGGTAATTGTTGAGGCTGGTTTGAGCCAAACTGTAAAAGGGCTTTGTAAGCTAGTCTCAGGATATGGAAAACCAAATCTACCAAAACTCTGGGCAACTACTGACAAGGGCAGAGTGATGGCATTGATTTGATTCCAGGAAGCGGCTTTCATTATATTTCTTTTTGGCCTCAAGTTAAATACCTGGCTGGGGGCTGGGAAGGTGGCTCAGTGGTAGAGTGCTTGCCTTGCATGCATAAGGCCCTGGGTTCAATTCCTCAGCACCACATAAGCAAAAAGAAAAAAAGCCAGAAGTGGCCCTGTGGCTCAAGTGGTAGAGTGCTAGCCTTGAGCTGAAGAGCTGAGGGACAGTGCCCAAGGCCAGAGTTCAGTCCCCACGACCGGACCAAAAAAAAAAAAAAAATACCTGGCTGGCTGCTAAGGGTCTAATGGATGCTTCAGACTGGTCTTGACTCCAAACTCATCAAACTACTCACCCACATGATACTGCCACATGGCCAACCTTCGCTTGTGTTGCTTTTCTGTGCAACTTCTTGGCAAACTCCCACTTATCCCTAGAGTCTTGGTTCAAATGTTTACTCCTCTGGGAAACCTTCCTTGTTCCCATCATTTTCAAAAATCAACTGTTCCTCTCTTTGTTCTCATGGGTACTTTATATATACCCCTTTTACATTAATTACCATCTCCCATTATGATAATTTATCTATGTGATTTTCTTCTGTCAGACTGTGGGAACCTCATCTAACATACTCTAACACTTAATGATTAATAATTGAATGATTCATGATGACTCTTTGAATCGTGTTGCTGCCATGACTAAGAACCCATCATGTTTGGGGAGAAAGAAACCTTCACTGTTGTCTTCTCACTCCAGACACTAGGATGGCTGACAGAAGGTCAGGCGACATGCAGATGAGGGACCAACAGGTACCACTGGCTGACTTGTCCTGTCTCCCAGGTGGTGCAGTTGGAGGAGCTCCTGGCAGTTCGACACTCTGTGTTTGTTGTGGGTGGTGCTGGTACCGGCAAGTCAAAGGTGCTGAGGTCTTTGCACAGGACTTATCAGATCATGAGACGCCGGCCTGTCTGGACAGACCTCAACCCCAAAGCTGTCACGAATGATGAACTCTTTGGCATCATCAATCCGGCCACAAGAGAATGGAAGGACGGTAAGAAAGAAGAAAATCCCTCATTCCCTCAGAGCCTCCTGGACAGAACTGCAAGGCAAGAGACATTGAACTGATCCATTTCACATAGCAGAAGGAGATGAGGTGAAAGGAAGAAACGAATTTTGGCCAGAGGCAGACCTCCGTCTTTCAGATTTTTCTCCCTCCTTTAAGACCTCTTTTAACTGCCTCTAGTAGAATCCCTTAAAAGAGGATCAAGGAGGGCAGGCACTCAGCTGTAGTTTGCTTTTCTATAGCACATGGTGGGTTTAAGTCATGCACTGCCCCCGTGCTAGGGTCCTGTGGGTGTCTCGTGAGTCCCAGAGGGTTCCTAGGACCATGTTCCCTTCCAGACTAATTCAGCACATTCCAAACCCATGTTATCTCTGGGCTCTGGAATGAGGAAATATCAGTTCCCTCTGAGTTTCAGTATCTGACTTGTCAAGGTAAAACCACCTGGCTTTCTTTAACTCAGGAGCTTTGTTCAGAGATCTAGAGCAAAGAAGTTAATGAAAAGCAGCTTAAATTTTTATTTCACTGCTTATTAGCATCATTTCCTTCTTGTTGGTCTTAGTAATTTCCTCTTTTGTACTTTATTTGCTTTTGTTATTTTGTTTCACGGTGTAAGTGTGCCGTTACTGGGGTTTTAACTGTGTCTGTGCTCTTGCTTGGCGTTTTTGTTGTTGTTGTTTTGGTTTTTTTTGGTTCAAGGCTGGCACTCTTATCCCTTGAGCCATACCTCCACTTCTGGCTTTTACTGGTTAATTGGAGGCAAGAGTCTCTGGGATCTGTCTTCCCGGGCTGGCTTCAAGTCATGCTTCTCAGCTCTCAGCCTCCTACGTAGCTAGAATTACAGGTGTAAGCCACTGTCAGTGACTAAAATATATCAATGATAACAATGCTTCAGGTCTCCTGAGTAGTTAGCATTATGAGTAGCTAGAATTAGGGAAACAGCTGGGACAGAAGTCTTTGAGACCCCATCTCCAATTAATTAACATAGTATGAGACTGGAGGTGTGGGTCAAGTGGTTGAACTCCAGCTATGACAGCTCCACCCTCAGTTCAAGCTCCAGCACTCACACACACACACACACATACATACACACACACACACACACACACACACACACACACACATACACACACACCTATACACAAAGACAGTATGCATTTCTAACATCTATCATTTGTCTATTAGACACTTTTATGACTTTTATACTTTCTATGGCATATTTTACCAAGCACCTTTAAAAAAAGGAAATTATATCTGTCTAGTCTTTTCAGCATTTGGGATTCCTATTTCATTTATAACGCTTTCTAATTGTCAACTACAGATATAAGTATCATAAATTTGGTCAATAAGGATTCTTTTTACATTAACATTTTTAAATCCATCTGGAATTTATTTTGAGGCTTAGAATGAGTTTGAATAAAAATCCAACTTCATTTCCTTCCAGATGGATAATTGATTGTGCCAGCACTATTTATTAAGTAAACTATCTTTTTCCTCTGCTTTCAAACACCACTTTGTTGCCTTTTAAATTCCATACATACCAAGATCGGATTCTAGGATTTTCATTCTGGTCCACACTTCTGTCTATGTGATCTTATACCAATACCATCTATTTCAGTTAGAATCATTTTTAACAGACTTTACTATCCAATGAGCTAAATTGCTCCTCGATATTTTGGGATAGCCTTCAACATTTCATTTTTATATTAAATTTAACATCAGAAACTTTGTTGAAATCCTAGTCAATATCCTACTAAATTCGCATTTTAAATTTGAAGAAATTGACAAAGAAGACATAATACAACTCTGTGTTCATTGAGCAAGATAATTTCAAAGTAAGTAGGATGTAGCCTTTCAGAAATTTAAGTAAAAATATGGTGAGTTATTTTATTAAACATTTTTCAAAATTAGATGGCTGCAGTAGACAGAAGCCTAACTACATATACAGAGGAATTTGGAAATATATCATCAAACTCGGTATAGTACATAGTTATAGAATTTTGTACCTCATAAACTTTTGGGAGGAAATTTCTAAGGGCCAACAAAGTTGGTCACAGAGGAAACTATATTGAATTCAAAAGAATCAATTTATAAACCACAATCTGTGAAATATTAGAAACAAGCAAGACAATAGCCCTAAATAATTCCACTACTTTCAAATCAAAACACGATCTCTACCCCTGATCAAAAAGAAAAATTAAATTGTAATTCCTCCAGCAACCTATGAAAGGAAGAATTCATACAAGATCCATGGAGTACATCTGAAGCCTATCAGAAAGCACATTAAACTGTGTTATGGGAAGTTAATAGGGAGTAAAAGAAATTAGTTTCTGTAATAAGTTATTATTCCCTCTGAAGAAAATGATGAGAGGAAAGAAACTAGTAAAGATAAGATCTGAAATTAGCCAGAAGAAAGACTAAATGTCATAGAAAAGAGAAATATAAATAATGGTTCTTTATAAAGGCCAATAAGTGTATTTATTGTGAGAACAACTAATGGGGGAAAGGTTAACTATATTTATATATAACATATATGTATATATAGTATATAATTAGGAACTTTTAATGACATATGACAGTATATTCAACATTAAATTGGAAGAGAATATCTAGTCAGATGGCATGTATTTGACAATCTAGAAGAAATAGATGAACCCCCTAGTAAAAATATAAAATAAGGGAAATGCATGTATCTAGAATAAATCATATTAAGTGGGTTAAGCCAAGCTCGGAGAGACAAATGGCACATTTTTTTTCTCATATGTAGAAGCCAGATCTAAAATATAACTGGCCATGATAGATTATATAGGACTCAAGGCCTTCACACAGTCAGACTAAAGGAGGGCACCCTTAGAAGAGGAACACAAAGGTGTGAGTTCCCTGAACCTTTAAAATAGCTGGAAACAAATTCCAAGAAATGAAAACATGTTTTTGTTTTTGTTGTTTGTTATTGTTGGTTGTAGTGTTCATTTGTTTTTCTTTTAGGGAGGTAAAAGGTACAGAAAATGAGGGAGAAAGGGTAAATGAATGTAATCCTGTTATTCAGTATACACTATGTGGAAAATGACCTATGTAATTGAGGTAGGGATGGGAAGGGGAAACTGGGGGAAGGGATGACATTGTTCAAAAAAGAGAAATGTATTCATTGCCTGATTTATGAAATGGTAAACCCTCTATACAACATCTTAATAATAACAATGAAACTAGTTTTCAAAGATCTTAACCTAAAAAAGACAAAACAGCAAAAATATATAAAATAGTAATATTTTCTCATTAAGAAATAGTAAACCTAAGTAAACTTAAATTTTTACAGATAGTGCAAGAACAAATATGAAATCTTTCACATATATATGAATTTATATACATGTGAAAAATAGCCCTGAAATCGTTTTATGGAGCCATAATAATCATAATATCAACTTTTTATGTAGAACCCAAAATCACAACCCAATTTTACTTAGTAGACTTAGAAATTCTAAATTAAATATTACTAAGTATATCCAACTATATCTTGAAAGAATGAAACAGTTTGACCAAGTCAAGTCTATTCCAGAAGTGTAAGGATGACAAATTAAGAAGAAAGGTAATTTGATCTAATTAATACACAATTAAAACAATAGTCATTCCTACTCTAAAGTTCTAACTAACATGGAAATTGAATGAAAATACTTCACTATGAAAAATACTCTATACCTCAAGCTAAAAGGAAAATGAAATCAAAGCACTCTGCATAATAATACATCAAAGCTATTTCCATTAAAACCAGAAAGCAGGTAGGGAGGAGGCTTGCTATCAATTTGTATTCAGTTTATTTCTGGAGGTTTTAGGAAAGACAATAAGAAAATGGAAATAGATGTTATAAATTGGAGGAAAGGAGAAAGTTTATTGTTTTTCTCATTCTGCAACTGTACACCTAAAAAAATGAATTGTTACTAATTACTAGAATTGATTTTTAAAGTATTAAATGTAATTAAACATAAATACACAAAATCTAGTAGTTTTTCTCTATACTATAGATAGACTGCTAAGAATGGAAATACAGGGCAGTGGGTAGAGAGGTCTTTCTCACAACCACAATAAAACTATGAAATATATAGAAGTATATTTAGCCAAGGAGGTATATTTTATTGTTTATTTTTTGTCAGCCATGGAGCTTGAACTCTGTGTCTGGGCACTGTCTCTCAGCTCTTCAGCTCAAGGCTAACACTCTACCACTTGAGCCACAGCACCACTTCTGGTTTTTTGTGTGGTTTATTGGAGATAAGAGTCTCATGGACTTTCCAGCCTAGGCTGGCTTTGAACCACAATCCTCAGAACTCAGCCTCTTGAGTAGCTAGGATTACAGGCATGAGCCACTGGAGCCTGGCTTAAGGAGATATATTTTAAAAGCTGTAATATTTTATTATGGATATAGAAGAGTATCTGAGTAAATAAATGAAAAGGCATAGAGTATTATTGAGTAGGAAAGTTTAAAGAAAATAATTTTATCCAATTACTGTATTAATTTCAATGTGATGCCAATAAGAAGCAATTGAGTCTTCTCTCAAATTCTATCCTGGGCAAGATTTTCTAGGAATGCAATGACAAATGATGAGATTTTTGCCTGAGAAAGGTTAATGTGATTCTATCATCCCATTACTCTAGCATTCTACAGTCATAGCTGTAAAGATTCACTGGGTCTCTCAAAAAGCTGGCACTCTCTGGCCCTGATTACTCTTCTTACTCTTGTGGTTCCTGTTGATGTTCCAAACAACTTTGGAGCATGCTGGACCCTAAGTTTCTGAGTAGAGCAAGATGCAAAGTCAAGTCTACTCTCCTTCTTGAATGCCTGTCTCTTTCTGATTGGTATAACCAATTTGGGGGGGGGAGTGGAGCTATGCTAAGAGAAAGAGGTTTGGTGGTGAAAGGGAAAATAAATTATCCATGGTTCCTTGTAGGACTGTTCTCTTCTATCATGAGGGAGCTTGCCAACATCTCCCATGATGGGCCCAAGTGGATCCTACTGGATGGTGATATCGATCCAATGTGGATTGAATCTCTGAACACTGTCATGGATGATAACAAGGTATCAGAGAAGGGAAGGAAAGTCCTCACAACCTTCCCTAGCATGTCACATGATGGCTGAGCTAGAACATGCCACTTCAACTGCTGTTGTCAATAGACAGAACCGACCCATCCCCACCAGCAGCCCCGGCCTACTTCAGTGCTATTGCCACTGCCCACCCCATTTTTGATGGGATGGTCATTTCCTCCAGACTCATGCCTATAATTCATTTTATATTTAGAACTGAAATCTAATTATCCCTTCAAATCTTTTCTCTAATTCTTTTCTATTTAATAAATAAACTAAAGATTTGAAGCATTCTGAGCCCATCAAATGACTTCTAGGGTGGTAAATATCTATCTGTTGGTAGTGCATAGCATTTTTTAAAAAAAAATAAACAATGAAAACCAACGGAATGGCAGTAAAATGGCTATTAAGCTGGTAGCTGTTCCTAAACTTGTTCAGAAAGCTTGACCAGATTGGAAATGTTAAAATGGCCTCCGCATTCACAGAAATCATTAGAATAAATGCATGTTCCTTCCCAGAGGGACTACTTAGAAAGAAGAGCAGTAATATGAAACTGAAGCTCTTTTCTTTTAAAGGTTTTATTATTCCAATATGGTCTAGTTCATTCAAATCATTGACATCAATTTAAGCTGTTTAAATAACTTCTTATGGTGATTCAACAGACACATATAGAGGACGGAAGAGTGGGAGTAGAGAGATGGTATGGATGGTGAGAGAGACAGAGACAGGGACACAGAGACAGAAAGAGACACAGATTATAGAAAACACTAACAATTAAAAAAAGAAGGCTATAACCATCCTGTCTTGTGTCTATAAGAGAATGCCAGGACTGGGTGATTTATAACGAAAAGACATTTATTTGACTTTCATTTCTGGAGGCTGCAAAGTCTTAATATCAAGGGGCTGAATCTAATAAAAAAAATAACAAACAGAAAACTTCTTACTCCCATGGTAAAGGGCAAGAGAACATGCCTATGCCAGCAAGGAACCGAATACTTAATGTTGTTGTACTAAGGGTGCGGTTTCCTACAAATGCTTTTGGGGAGACATAAACATCCTAGCATGTCCATAGCCTGACAGAAAGAATCCATCACACACCCACAAGCTGACATTGTATGCTCATGTATTCTCAGTGCTTTCTAACTGGACGTCCCACCCACGTCTACAGGTGCTTACCCTGGCCAGCAATGAGAGGATACCTCTGAACCCCACAATGCGGCTACTATTTGAAATCAGCCACCTGCGCACAGCCACACCAGCAACTGTCTCCAGAGCAGGTAAGGCCCTGGACATAAAATTGCTCATTGGAGGAGGGTACTTCTAGCTGTAATGTTCTTGTTCTGCTGGTTCTGGAGGAAGATCAAAATAAGAGCCAGAAGCTGCTCCTTCAATACTCTGGTCTGGTTGACAGAACTCATCCACACCCACAAAAGCAAGGAGGTACCACCAAGCTATGGCCCTTGTGACTTTGTTGATTCAGAAATGTAGGAACCAGAAGGGAGATAATCCCTAGGCTAGACAGCCATCCAGTGCACATAAATGTCTAGATCTAGGCTACTTTCCAATCCAGTTCCAGCCCCCACATCAGTGAAGGTGACCAAGCATTACCACTTCTCATTAGCTTCCTTCTCTCTTTTTATCAGTTCAATTGATGAACAGACATCAGGTCATAAAAAAGAACTTATTTAACAAAATAATCAAAAAAGAGTAGGGTAGTAGCTGCTAGAGCATAGGGGCAGGGGGAATAGGAGAGATACATTCAGTGGGCACAAAGCATCTTTATTCAGAATGAGTAAGTTCTAGAGACATGTTGTCCCTCACAGTGCCTATAGTTGACAGTGCTGCATTGCATACTTTGACAATTGTCAGGAAGATATACAACAGGCAAAATGTTCTTAACACACATACATAGGTGCATGCACATACATACACATACACACGAAAAGAGCATGAAGAAATTTGTAGAGGTGGTGTCTGAGTATATATATTAACTTGGTTGTGCTTCTGGTTTCTATTGGTTGTTCCAAATCCAACAAATCATATACATTATTTATGGACAGTGTTTTAGATTTCAATTATATGTCAGTAAAGATTTGCAAGTATTTTTTCAATAAGAAAAGAAAACTTTTGGATCTCTGCTATAATGTCAGGTTCCCACTCTAGGCCCTCTCAGCATGGTAAACCCTGCTCGGGAGAATTGCGCCCCACTAATTTCCTGGGACCACTGTAACAAGTAACTAATTACCATGAGCGTAGTGGCTTTTAAAGACACTTGCACACCCATGTTCCCTTCCTGCACTGCTTGTGATAGCCAAATTATGGAAACAGTCCAGATGCCCTACAATGGATGAATGAATCAATCAAAAGCAGCACCTGTAAACAATGGAATTTTACTAATCCATTAAAAAGAATAAGATTATGTCATTTGTAGGGAAATGGATGGACCTTGAACAAATCATGTTAAGTGAGGTAAGTCAAACCCAGACACAAAGGGCACATGTTTTCTCTCCTATGTGGAAATTAGATCTAAAATATAACTGAACATGATAAGCTATACAGGACTCTAGGCATTCACACAGTCAAATTAAAGAAGGATACCCTTAGGGGAGGGACCCAAAGGTGTAACTGATCTGAACATTTATTGAAATGAATTCCAGGAACTGGAAACATGCATTTTTTCACTGGTGGTGGTAGTGTTTGTTTTTACTTTGGATGTTTCTTTTCCTTCTTAGAGGGAAAAAGTGGCAGGGGGTGGCACAGAAAGGGAGGTAGAAAGTGTGAACAAATGCAATCATGCTATTTAGTATACACTATGTGGAAAATGAGCTATGTAACTTGTGGACAGTGATGGGAAGGGGAAACGGGAAAAGCAAAGGAAGGGGTGACATTGTCCCCCAAAATGTACTTATTACCTGAGTTAGGAAATGCTAACCCCTCTGTACAACACCTTATTAATAACAATAACAATATTTTTTAAAAAAAATAAACAAATTTATTGTCTTAATGAATATGGAAGTCAGACATAGAAAGTCATTGCTGGAGTCCAGCAAGGCTGCCTTCTCCCCAAAGCCTCTGGTGGAAACTCCTTCCTTGCCACCTCCAGCTAAGGGCTCCAGAGCCCTGTAGCACCAATCTTTACCTTTCTCACAGGGCTTTTCTTTTTCTTTCAAAATTAGTGTATATTAATTGTACAAAGGATCATTATTGTAGTATTTCTTACAGACCCCTCCTATTACTCTTATGTGCTTGGACCATGTTCACTTCTACCATCCTTTCCTTTTTCCCTTCTACTGGTTCCCATCTCCAAAAGTCCCCATTTTGCATTCATATCATATTTTTTTTTCAGGTAAGGGGTAGGTTTATTCATCATGCTGGCTGGCACCAGGCCATGTTGGCCCTCCACACAGCTGGGAAAGACCTGGGGAAAATCTGAGAATAAGGGCCTCTGGGTCTGGGCTAGGTCTTATCTATGGTATGGGTGGAGAAAGGTGTGGCCATATCAAATTCAGATGTGACCTCAGCAGATGCAGATGTGACCTCTTCCAGGTGTGCGGTTGCCTAGGTAACGCAGGTACTGGGCGGAGACTTTGCTGCAAGGAAGGTGGAGTCTGCTCATCATCCAGGAGCGGACCTTACATTCCAGCCTTTTAATAATCATGAAATAGGGCACGGATTCTCTCTGGCTACTTCCTGCTGACAAAGGGCATCGACTTTAGGGGTAAAAGGCTGGAATTTGGTCCCCTCCCAGAGAAGGCAGTGAGCAGCAGCTGTCCCTTGGTGGCGTGAGTCCTTAGATGAAGTCTGGAGAAGTCTCATGAGGCATTGACAGACTGAAAAAAAGATACTAAAAAGCAAACAAATGGCAAGAGGAAGGACTTGGGCCTGAAAATGTTGGTAGAAATGTCCCTAGCTACTTCTGACATCTGGCGACTAGGTAGAGGAAAAGTCAGGTAATAAAGGCAAGAATATAAATTCCTGTCCAGTTAATAGGTAGACAGGTATGGACACTAGATGGGCAGGCTTCTTATATCTATTGACCTCCCAGCTCTGGTTAATTTTGAAAGGGCAGGCACAAAGTTGCTGATATGACATCATCTCCTCTTATACCTTTCCATAGTCCCTTGTTCCCCAGACTGTCTGAGTCTAGGTGCTCATTGCTGGAATGGCTTTTCCCAGTTATTATTCATGGAGGTTTGAACAAGGCCTGGGTACTGTCCCTGAGCACTTCTGTTCAAGGCTAGCACTGAACCACTTTGAGTTATAGTACCACTTCCAGTGTTTGGCTGGTTAGAGATAAGAGTCTTGAGCCATGCTTCCAGCCTGACTCTTTGCAGGTTAGTTAGGAGATGGAGTCTTAGGGATTTTTTTCAGCCCGGGCTGGCTTTGAATTACAATCTTTGCCATAAAAACCCTTTATTATTTCCAATTAAAGCAACAAAGAGATCAAATAGAATAGAGCTTACCTGGTCCTTATCAAGAATTGACCAAGAAATATTCTGCAATGACAAAACTCAGTAGATGTGAGAATCTTAGCACAGATATGCCCAGTATTGAACTAGAATACACAACACAAAACAAAAAAGGCAAATCTCAAAACCTAAAATTTTGACAACAATGTTTAGACATCTTTGCTAACAAAGCACATCAGATGTTTGAGCCTCAGTTACCAGGGTCTGTGAAAAGAGCAACTTGTTAGCAAGGCACCTTAGAATAGATGGATGGAGTTGTAAGCTTGGTGGAAGGTTAAGGGTCAGATGGGGCCAAACCCTTAACACACCATGTGGCCAAGATGGCGAACTCAAGATGCCAATTTCTGAAAAAAATACAAAGAAAGCCTGAACAAATCGATCAAGCCTAGTTGGGCTAGCCTTTGATAGGGAACCTGGGACCCACCCTGTGTCATACTCTTCAGGGCACAAGCCAAAAAGTTGTAGAAAAGAATAAGGGAGAGATATGGAAAGTTGGACATGATTGGCATAGAGAGAGAGCAAAGAGAGCCTGAAAGTAAACAGACTTCTGCCCATTTACCATTGCAGAGGCAAAAATTGTCTAAATCTGAGAACAGCATAAAAAAAATTAGGCGCTCTGGCTTTCCAGGGAGCGCAGGAGGCATTTCAGAGGGGTTTCATGGCACTGGAGTAACACACAGCACCCCATTAAAGTCATAGGAGAGAAGAAAATTAGTGAGTGAAGGAAGGCTTATCAGATGGAAGTGGTGTCCTGACTTACCACCCAGCCCTCCAGGGAGAAGTAGCCAAGCAACCAGAGTCAAGCATCCTGATTCCAGAAGTAACCGGCCTTTCAGTTAAAGGCCTAGCAGGTTCTCTGATGTGGTACCACATCTGGAGAGAGACTGAGTGACAGGGAACCCTCAGAGAGTAGTTCACTCACCAAAATGTAGAAGCGTGGAGGTGGATGCAGAGGCCAGCAATGGTATTGAGGTGCTGTGTCCGCAACAGAGAGACCGGTCCACAAAAAGGCTGTCAGAACTGTGGGTATTCCTCAGAGCCAATAAGGAAAAAACAAGCAAACAAAAGAAAAAAACGGAGAGGAATCCCACCTATCCTGACTTTAAGCCCTTCCCAGGTTTCGACACCATTTATGTTAAGTTTTTAAAGAGGGGTTGCCGAGTAAGAATCACACCACGCACATGGTATTCAGGTAAGGGGTAGGTTTATTCAGCGTTCTGGCTGGCACCAGGCCATGTTGACCCTCCACACGGCTGGGAAAGGTCTGGGAAAGACCTGGGAAAGAGCTCATATCATATATTTTTATATTTTATGTGTAGATTCCATATATGAGAGAAGATATATGATATTTGACTTTCTTTGTTAGGTATTACTTCACAGAGTGGCCTCTAATCCTACTCATTTTCCTGCAATTGGCATAATGCTATACATTTTTATGAATGGATAATACCCCATTGCGTGTATATATGTAAATATGTATCACATTTTCTTTATCCATCATTGATTGATAGGCCCCCAAGTTGGTTTCACAGACTGACTGGGCTCAATGTATCTCTCCCAATCTCTCTCTTTAGAAGGGCTACTTACTGTCCCCTCTAGACAATCCAGAATAATCCCCAGATCTTTAATTATTTCTGCTAAGGCTATTGTTCCAAAATCGGTTACACTGACAGTTTCTAGGAATGCAGACACGGACAGTGACAAGTATTGCCCATCAATCACAACCTCTTCTCTCTTGAGACAACTTCACCATGTATCTCTTCTCCCTCAGTGGACCCTTAGTCCTCAGAAGCAATTTCACACTCTCTGAACTAGACTCAGTCTCTGTCTGCTACAGTCTAGTTTTCTGCATGCTTTTCAAGCTGAGAACTACTGATATGAATGGAATACCCACTATACAATGTTCTCTGTGTTCCCAGGGATCCTATACATCAACCCAGCAGACCTAGGATGGAACCCTCCAGTGAGCAGCTGGATCGACCAGAGAGAAGTCCAGACAGAAAGGGCTAACCTAACCATTCTGTTTGACAAGTATCTTCCAACCTGCTTAGACACACTCAGAACCAGGTAGGCCAGGCAACAAGAGAGAGAGTAAATTAATGCAACAGTGAAGGACATGTTGGCTTGCATCTGATGTCCCACTGATGTTCTGTCCTGTCCCCAAAGTCAGAACCCTCCAGGCACAGCAGATGGCAGGGGGAACACACATTAGAACAACCATGGGATGCCTATTGGCAGTTCAAGCAGGAAGAGAAGTGAATGAAAAGCAGGAAGATTTAAAGTGCCCTTCACAAATATCACATGGATATATCAGAAGGAGGTAATCAGTAGGAATATCAGATGACAGCCCTGGGTCAGATTCATTCCAATATGCATGGCCAGCAGCTGGCTTTCCTACAAATGATGCACAAGCCAGACCAACAGGTCCAGAAATGACGATGACCAGCACCTGTCAGGGACATATGGATCCTACCTCTTGTTCCTGGCTGGGTGTGATCACAGTCCAGATAGCAGGGGCTTAAGAGAATGTGTCACTTGGCCATTTCTGCCGGTAGAAAGTTGTGAGTTCTCTATTCTGCTTTTTGCTCTACAGTGTTACTTTTTTATCTCTAAAAGTAAAAGCAACAAACTAAGGGCTGGTGGATCATGCCTGTAATCCTAGCAACTCAGGAAGCTAAGATCTGAGGATCACAATTCAAAGCCAGCCTGGGCAAGAAAGTCCGTTTAGACTCTTATCTCCAATTAACTACTGAAAAACCAGAAGTAGAGCTGTAACTCAAGTGGTAGAGCACTAGCTTTTGAGCAAAAAATATGCTCAGAGACAGAGCCTGGGCTCTGAATTCCAGCCTGAGGACTGGCATGCACACATGTAAGTACACACACACACACACACACACACACACACACACACACACACACACACACACACACACACACACACACCAGCAAAAAAGTAAAAGCCATGAATATCTATTTCAGTCAGCTTTCCCTTATTTTAACAGAAACCTGAAGTAACTGAAATAATTAATTTACAAAGAGAAAGGGCTTATTTTGACAGTACAATTTTAGACATTTCAGTCCTTGATTGATTAACCCTTTTCCTTGGGCCTGTGGAGGCATATCCTGGGAGAAGCACACGGGAGAGCAAAACAACTCATCTCATCTCATCTCTGGGACGTGAAAGAAAGAGAGGAAGAGACCAAAAGTCCACAATCCCCTTTGATTACACCTCCCCCCGCCAACCACCTAAGGAACTCTCACTAGATCCCTACCTGCTAAGGGTTCTCCACATCCCAAAGTGTCAAAACAGGTACAAAGCCTCAAACACACAGGCCTTCATCCAAGATCCAGACTGTAACACAAGCTATCACTTGAACAAGAAATTAATTACTTTATTCTAAAAGATTTGTGTTTACAGCATGAATTCCACAGTTGTCTGCATAGAGAAGTTTCCAGACTTCTTCTGTTGTATTGAACCTTCTTCTGTTGATTAGTTGATTTTTCCATGGGATATATCATGGTGCAGGACTGGGTTCTATTTCCATAATTCAACCAAGAATGGGCACCAAAAGCTGGTACTGGGAAGATGTGACTTTGATATATATAGTTCCTGGTGGTCCCATAATATTGGTTCAGGATTATATTTCCAAGATATTATGGTCCCTCACTCAGACTGATCCTTGGATCTTTATTCAACTGGCCAGTCAAGAATAGAGTAGGGCTGTGGCTTCTGTTTCCCACAGTGTGAAGGCAAAGATCCTGGGAGAATTTCAGCCATGCTACAAATGGTCCCAGGCACTCTTAAATATGCCCTGCCCTCTACCCTAAAAAAAGTCCATCCACATTAAAAAGAAATATTGTGAGCACCAGTGACTCACACCTGAAATCCTATCTACTTAGGAGGGTGAGATCTGAGAATCAGATTTGAAACTAGCCTGGGCAGGAAAGGCCATGAGAATCTTATCTCTAATTAACGAGCTGTGACTCAAGTGGTAGAGTGCTAGCCTTGAGTCGAGAAGCTAAGGACCAGTACCTAGGCCCTGAATTTGAGCCCCAGAACTGGCACCAAAAACTCCCCACAATATTGGGGGAAAAAATAGTTCACATAGCGGTATACTTTAAGTATTTAATGAAACATTAATTTTGCTTCTGTAGTTTTTAATACTTCACAATCCATAATTCTCTTTCCAACCATCAATACCCTCATAAGTTTCTGAAAATCCTGATGGTCATGGACTCTGTGACCTTAGGATTTAATGCAGACTCTGTAGCTAGTAACTTCTAGAAGGTGACAGCATCATCAGTGTTACAAATAGGAAAGAGCAGCAGAGTTACAATCTAGAGAGCAGAGTGTCAGGAAGACAGTACATTCCTGCTGCTTTATTTGTTCCTGAGATTTGTTCAATATGTTCTTTGATGACGAATCAAGCTATTTCTTACTCTGGGCATTTAGGACAAGAGATATCAACTGTGTGTGTGTGTGTGTGTGTGTGTGTGTGTGTGTGTGTGTTTGTGCGCACACATATACATGTGTCCATGCTGGTGTGTGCATAGTGTATAGCCTTGGAAGCAACTTTAAAGATTCTACCTGCATTTAGCCTATCTACAGATATCCACCACATCTCTGGTTATCAAGGAGAAAGAACTATTGCTGTCATTTACAGCCTCCCTCTCTGAATATAATTCCATTCCATTTTCACAGCTTTCCTAAGAGCCTCCCTGCAGCCCACAGCATGGGGGTGAAGGTCTGTGATGCTCCCTTGTCATCATAGCATTCATAACAGAGGCACTGGCTCCAAGGCCTTCCTTCTTTTAAGGAGCACCAAATCCTCAGGCTGGCTGTATGCAGCCATTACCACAGAGCTGTGTGGTATCAGCACACACTCATTTCTTTATTGAACAGGGGTAATTGAAAAGCAACTTTATTTTGTTTGCCATTGTCCCTTCAAACCTTCCAAACAAAGTTAGCTGGCTGGTTCTCCTCCAGTACCTAGGTGAGCTCTAAGTTAATGGTTTCTCTTCTCTCTCTCTCTCTCTCTCTCTCTCTCCCTCTCCCCTCTCTGTCACACACACATGCACACACACAACACACACACACACACACCAGTGAAAATTTAAAAGAAACAAACTTCATTTACAGCTTCTGCCTCTGAAGCTTAGACTTGCAGTGGGAAAGGGTAGCCCTCTTCTCAGCAGGTATAGTTTCTGACCTCTCAGGATCCAAAGGGGACAGAGAGAAGAAAGGAAGGGGAATAGAGTTCTGCTTCCATGGAATCGACCAGTACAGCCTCAGTTTCTGTAATTACAGCAAGTATTAAAATCTGACTTCCTCTTGGAGAATTTGGGGACTTCTTGGAGCCCTCCATACCACTAGAGATCTCCATCTGCCCGCAGTGAAAAAAGTACATGTATCTCCTTCAGCCAACCATGTGCTACTCCTCACACTCCTATGCCTGGGACTCCCACAGGGGCACCGTTAGTTTGCATCACAAACACCCCTCCATATGTGCAAGCTCACATGTGGATTCCAGGAGACACATTTGTCTCCCCCTTTGCTTTGACAAAATAGGATTCAGGCCACTCCAGCAGGAAGCCTCTCTGTACTGCACTGTGAGATCACAAAGCTCTCTGTGGTCTCCTGGCCATGGGCCCTTTACCAGCTTAGAGCAGTCCTGTAGAAGGCCTTAGCCTGGCCTTGCTGTCAGGGACAAACCCTGCCTTCTTAGTGGGGGGAGGGGAGGGGAAGGCAGATTCACTGAACACCAAAGCGCTTCCTCAAATCCTGTAAAATATTATTTCCAACCCCTCCAGCATCTCTTTCATTTGTTAGTTTGCTTGCTTGCTTGCTTGTTTTGATCTGGGATACTGAGAGAGTGAGGGATCAGGGTTGCAAAGTCTCAACCAGTTTGTCCAAAGTCTCGTCTTGGAAACTAAGGGCAGCTGGCATCCCTTTGTCTTGTTACCTCATCCAATGTGGAGCCTGTGACGATTCTATTTTATTATTCTATTCCAAACATGCATGGAATCAAAGAGTGAAGGAAGGACCACTCAGGTCTCAGCTTTCCCATTACTAATAAAAGTAATACCTAGACTATTAGACCAGACCCTAATATGGTCATAAGGACAGCAATAAGATTAAAAACAGGCACAAACATGATGCCTTGGAGAGAACAGGTACTGGGCATTCCTGAAGCCCAAAGCTGGTAAGTGACTTTGAAGGAGGCAGCTGATAGTGTTGCTCAGTGGACTCTGCCTCTCTGCAACCTGAGTGCAGCATCCTGTTGCAGATGGTAGTGTGGGTGTGCATGGCTATGTGGGAGTACACTGTGTGTATGGAAAGAGAAATTGTGTGATCTGTGTGTGTGTGTGTGTGTGTGTGTGTGTGTGTGTGTGTGTGTGTGTGTGTGTAAACTCCTAGTTCCTTGGGTATAGGATGTCTTTGGTACATCTTGAAATATCATCTTATAATTGCGATCTCTAAGGATAAGCTTAAAAATACAAACCCTAGGCCAGGGAAAACTCACAGAGCTCTATTTTCACCTAGGAATTTCCATTCTACTCATGATTATGTAAAATTGCCATCTGTCTCCATCTTCTCCACTGCCCAGATAAAACTCTGGCCCCACTGAAGTACGTTTTCAGTCCAGTTTAATTGCAAGAAAACCTCTAAGATAAAGAGAAAAAAACAATCCAGAATAGCACCCAAATTGCTTTTTACAGTGCCTTTTGACTATTGAAATTATGAATGAAAAAATGTTTGTTGTAGCTCCCTACTTTCTCCTAAGGACTGAGAGCAGATGTCGAAAGAGAAAGGGAAGGGAGGAGGGGTTCAAAGGAAGGGAAAGAAGACAAGGAAACTTCTCAGGAGGGCTGTGTGCCCTCAACCCTGTCGTGGAAAGTGACTCAAAATTTACTGAGAACAAAGGCTTAAGTAGGACCATGATCCTTGATAGTCTCCAAAACTTGACAAACCTTTAGTCTTCTAAAACCAAGGGGCTTCTACGACCAGCCCATGGGGCCTCCAGATGGGATTTTCATGGGGTTTTGGAGCAAGTCCTAATCTCCCATTGCAGATTTAAGAAGATAATCCCAGTTCCAGAGCAGAGTATGGTTCAGATGGTGTGCTACCTTCTTGAATGTCTCCTAACCAAAGAGGACATCCCTGCAGACTGCTCCAAGGAAACCTACGAGCTTTATTTTGTATTTGCTGCCATCTGGGCTTTTGGTGGAGCAATGGTCCAAGACCAGGTAAGGAGGTATGATGGAGTTGCCGCCATGTTAAATCTATAGCAGTAAAAAGTAAACCTCCATTGGGAACCAGTGGCTCACGCCTGTAATCCTAGCTACTCAAGAGGTTGAGATCTGAGGATCAAGGTTCAAAGCCAGACTGGACAGAAGAGTCTAAGAGACTCTTATCTTCAATTAACCATCAGAAAACCGGAAGTGACACTATAGTTCAAAGTGGTAGAGTGCTAGTCTTGAGCTAAAGAGCTCAGGGACAAGCCCTGAATTCAAGCCCCACAACCAACAACAACAACAAAAAAAGTGAACCTCCAAAAATTTTGAAGACAGAATATATTTTGCCTCTGAAAACATTAGAATCTTTGATTATCTGCTCACTTCTCTGTATATGCAAGGAGAGAGACAGTTCTGGTTTGCTTGGAGATTTGTCCTTTGAGCTGTTGAACATATCTTCTTGTGTGGAGGGAAAGTTGTACAGTATTGGAATCTGAGCAGCTACTAGTATATGAGCACTACCTTGGAGGATGATGTGTGTTTAACAGAGAGGAGGAAAGATACTACACCGTTGAAGGTTGAGTGGAAGGAATGTCGCCAGCCTTCTAGAAATCTCCTAGAAGAATATACTGTTCTGTACTAGGCTAGAGTTAACCCTGAAACACTGGAAGTTAGGCCAAATGCTAATTAACATGGAAGAGTAGGAAACCAAGCAGTATTAATCTCACAGTGTTGACTTCAAATGTCTTGATATTCTATCCTCTTTACCCCATCCTTCCTCTATTTGCAGCCTTTTTCTTAGAACTAAAAGGCATTTTCTTTGGAAATAACATTCAATGTTATGCAAATTAATCTCTTACACCTGACTCTAGCTGTCAAGCAGTTCATGCAGAGATAAAGAACCTGGACTCTATTAGCAAATACTTAAGTATACAATTAAGTATTGTTAGCTGTAAGCATTATCCCATACAGAAGATGTATTCATCTTGGATTTACTCATCTTTCATAATTAAATTTTTGGACCCTTTGATTAGCACCTCCTATTTCTTCTCCCACTAATCTCTGGTTATCATGATTCCACTCATTCTATATGTATATAACATTACACAGCATTTGACCTTCAGTGTCTGGCTTATTTCATTTAGCATAATGTCCTTTGGCTTTGTCCATTGCTCACAGATGGCAGAATTTCCTTCTTTGAAAAAACATTTTGGGAAGGCAGATTTTCTGTTTAGTATGTTATCACACACAACAATAAGAATGATAAATAAGATGATGGGAGAAAAGCTGGGTGCCTAGCGAATGATAAATAAGACAATGGGAGAAAAGCTGGATGCCTAGCTACTGAAGAAGCTCTGATTTGAACATCAAGGCTTGTCCCAGCAAAGTCTGTGAGACTTATCTCCAATTAATCACCAAAAAGGCAGAAGTGAAGCTCTGGCTCACCAGAGCTTTAGAGCATCAGCTTTTGAGTGGAAAAAGCCAAGAGCACAGGGCCCTGAGTTCAAGCCCCAATGCCAGCACACACACACACACACACACACACACACACACACACACACACACACACACACACACACACACAAACGGTGGAAAGAAAGTTGGAGTTGGCGTATGACTTTGTACGTACATTAGAGTGGTGGTTTCACAGATGTGTAGACTTAACTCCCAAGTTCATCAAGTTGAATACACTAAATATGGGCATCATTTTGTATATTAATCTTACCACAATAAAGTGGCTTAAAACTGTGGATGTGAGTTCTAACTCTGCCACTGTTATTTCAAAGAGTAACCAAGAAACTTAACCTTTCTCTCCTCATGTATTGAAGGTGATGGCAGTGGTACTCAGCTCCTGGACCTTGGTGAAGACTAAATGAATATATGCTGTTCTTTTCAACCAGCTCAGATACATGCAACGCCCTTAGCACATTCTCACTTATTATTAATATCCTTCTAAAATAAATATTCAGCTTTAAAGAATATATCTGAGGCTGTATCACAACAGGAGATTCACCTAAGCTTTAGTTACTGGAGAGTTATAATCTACTCTCTCAGGTCTAGAGTGACAGTGAGGAACATTCAAAGAAAGATTAAACACTTTCAGCCTTGTAAGGTAAAGCCATGTCTGAGAAATCCAAAGAGAAAGGAAGGTGGGCCAAAAGAATAAACAATGAACTTTTTTTTCCATTTTCACACATTCAGATTCTAACATCCATCCCGTGTTGCTCAGAATTCAGAAAGCAGCTCTCACAGGCTTTCAGAAAGAGAGCCTTCTTCTACTCCCTCTACTCCATTCCACCTCTGGAGCCAGATGCCCCTAGGACAGAAATGACAATCTCCAAGGGCAGGAAGATGCAAAGACCAGGAATTTGACATTGGAGGGACTGAGCTGTCTGCTCTGCAGTCCTTAGAGATCCTCTAGACGGCTCCTCTGATAGTTTTGCATTTCTCCTTGGAGGCAGAGAGTCCAGCAGGATGGATGAGACTTGGCTGTAAAGCACAGAGATCCTGAGTGCATAGATTATTTTGCTTTCCATCAAATGTAGTCTCTAACTTTTTCTACTGCTGACATGTCAAGTAGCAACCGCTGGGTTTCTCTTCCACATAAGCACCAAACAGGCAGTGGGATATCTGGAAGAAGATACTTGGTCAATTTTTCTATCTCTATATAGAGAGATGTAAATCCATTCCACTTTTTTTTTTAAAGGCCAAGATGAAAGCATCTCTCCAGGTGTCCTGGGCTAGGAAGCAGTTGGAGCCATAGCCACCCTGCTGGCCCACAGGGAGAAAACACTGGAGAAAGCTTTTAGCAGCAGGGAATGTCCAGGGCATCCTGTGCAACCTGCCTTAAAACTAAACACCAAAAATAATGCTGTAAATTGGAGAGTAGGAATCTGGCCAAAATACTTGCATCAGGAGCAACAAAGGTATTTCCAATTCTAAAAAGAATTGTCATGCAAAAATGCAAAACAGAGCCTGCATCTTAGTCAAAGATCCAATTAAATAACAAGACGAACAAAATCTCCCATGGCCCTGGATGAATAGTATGCAGCCATCTCGGTAAAGGTGATATCCCAGAAGCACAGGGGAGAAAGAGCACCCATTGTGGGGGACTGAAAACCCACAAATGATGTCTTTTTTGTACATAAAACTGAGATAATTTCAACTAGCCATAATAATTTAGAGTTTTGTGAAGAATAAATGGGGTGCTCAAGCTGGGCACCAGTGACTCACGCCTATAATCCTAGCTACTTAAGAGGCTGAGAGCTGAGGGTCTCAATTTTAAGCCAGCCCAAGCAGAAAAGTTTGTGAGATGCTTATCTCCACTTAACCAGCAAAAACAGCCAGAAATGGAGCTTTGACTCAAGTGGTAGAGTGATAACCTTGAGCAAAAATAGCTAAAGAACAGACCCAGGCCCTACATTCACGCCTTAGTCCCAGCCCCCCACCCCCCCCCCCCCACACACACACACATACACACAACCAGAAGAGTGAAATAGGGTAATGTGTTAGAAATATCCAGTTTAGAGGACAGACAGGAAACAGAGAATTCCCTGAATCTAGAGGCCATGGGATTGGAGAGGGGTTATTCATTAATTCGTTGCTGAGAAGAGGTTCCAGAGATGTGTTGGTAAAGGTCCACTGCATCATCTTGGCAGGGGTAACCTAGTGTTTTCAGTGTCACTTCAGAGTAGAAGAAGATCCCGTGCCAGACTGGTTGAGAAATGACCAGATAGCTCCAGAAGAGTCTAGATGAGGAAAGAACTTCATTCTTTTAAGAGGTAGCATCACCTCAAAGTCTCTGTGCAAATCTAAAATCTGGTTTTCATACAAAGTTAAAGGTCTGCAAGGTTTTACTCAGACTTTTCTGCTTGAGTTGACTTCAAACTTTTAATATTCAGATCTCAGCATCCTAGTAGCTAGGATTACAGGTGGCCAGCCTATCCCTAGACATTTGATTATCAAGAACAATCTCAGGAAACTATAATACCTTTTCTTGTCTGAATTAAAATAAATCTGTTCACATCCTAGGATGTATTTTATGTTTTATTTAAAAACAAAGAGTTTCTCATGCTTCATATGGAGCAAAACAAGGACTATGCCCTCTGCCAAGTCTGTCTCCTTGTTTTAGAAGTGTAGCTCGTGAAGAAATCTTAGAAACCTTTTTAGGCCCCTCCTCTTCTAGGTGACACTGAGGCCCAGGAAGAAGTGATGGGCCTTGTGGTTACATTCCTGAACCCCCTTCTGAGGCTGTCCTTACCCAACTGCATGGTGCCCCCTTTCCGGGGGTCAACAGTCACCTCCAACTTCCATCCTGACACACACAGGTGTCTAGGAGAAAAGGGATCACTTTCCTTCAGGAGTTCTTAATCAACACTTGCCTTTCCCATACTCTTCTCTGTCTTATGTCTCTCCTCCAGGCAATAACAATACCATATGACAGGACCAGAGAAGTCAGCCACGTGGTCAAAGCAAGTGCACTTGCACATACTCTTTGTAGTCTGCTTTCTATTGCTGCAACTGAATGCCAGAGCCTAGATGACTTGTAATAGTTATACTTTATAAACGTTTAACTTATAACTAACTCTCATAACTTATGAACACAGTTCTAAAGGCTGGAACTTAGTCAAGCCTTGTGCTGGCACCTAACATTCTGCCCCTCCATCATACCATGGCAGAAGGCAGGCATCTCATGATGAAATGAAACAAGCATTCTGATTCATGGCTGTCTTCATTTTCTTACAAAGCTGCTAATAATGCAAGTCTCCACCTTACCTAATCCTCATCCTCCAATCCAGGGTCCCTACCTCCAAATGTCTTTCACAAGTAACCCCAGGGATGAAGTTTCCAGCCCATGAACTCTGGGGCTGCATACCTCTACCTTAGCCATGCTTCCAAGCGGCAGCTACCCAAGGGCAGCTCCTGCACAGTGGGGCCATGTGTGAGCTGATCCTTGTATAACCATTCTCCTCTGGAGAAGATGCATTGGCAGGAACTGACCTGCATTGGCAGAAACTCTTCCTTGCCAGGACCCTGCGTTTGGGCTTCTTGACGATCTGCTTTATTTTTACAGCTTGTGGATTACCGGGCAGAGTTCAGCAAATGGTGGCTGACTGAGTTCAAAACAGTCAAGTTTCCTTCCCAGGGGACAGTGTTTGACTACTACATAGACCCAGAGACCAAGAAATTTGAGCCTTGGTCCAAGCTTATCCCTCAGTTTGAATTTGACCCTGAGATGCCCTTGCAGGTGAGTATGGTGAAGTAACCAAACTGTGAGTGCCAGAAGATCTGCACAGCCCTCCATGGTGACCCCTAGGGCAACCTTACATCTGACCTTGTGAGGAGTCAGTCGACCTCCAGCTACTTGTCTTTTCAAATCACAGGTGTAATGAGGCCACAGGTGCCTCGAAAAGACAAGAAAATGTACCAGACGCAACTAGCATTCTAGGGACAGAAGGGAGTTGATGGACGGCAGGTCCAAAAGATTCTAGAATACTTTGGCAAGGCCATGGGGGGGCAGATGAGAGTGATGGAGGGTAATGGGGGGGGTGCTCTCTGCTGAACGTAAGGAAGCCCTGGGAATGAGTTCATAGGACAAGCTTGCTGTGGGTGTCAGGCAAGACCTTCTAGACCTGCATCTATTTGATGAGGCACATTGCCATAGAATCCTCTCTTCTGGAATGCTCCAGAATGCTGGGTGATGCACTGGTACCTCCCACCAACCCCTGGCATGCTTATCATGACCTCAATACAGGCCTGCTTGGTGCACACAAGTGAAACCATCCGGGTGTGCTACTTCCTGGAGAGGCTCATGGAGCGGCGGCGGCCTGTCATGCTAGTGGGACCTGCGGGCACAGGCAAGTCAGTACTGGTGGAAGCAAAACTGGCCAGCCTTGACGCTGACGAATACCTGGTGAAAAATGTGCCTTTCAACTACTACACCACATCAGCCATGCTGCAAGGTAAGGGGCCTGGAGTGTCCATGACTGGACCACTGTTATCACTTGATGCGGAACTGGGGTGGAGCATGTGATGGCTGTGTGGCTGCAGCTGCTTCCGGCACCAGCACACATTCCATTTTCACCCCTTCCTCTCTGCTACTTCCCTAGCACCCATCCCTCAGAACACTCCCTGTTCTTTCTCCCTCACGTCTGCCTGACTTGGTCTATTCCTCAGAACAACGCAATACTCTGAGGGCAGAGAGCTGAATGCCACTGAGAGTTGGGTGTAGACTCACAGACATTAGGCACCAGCCCTCATATTTTGTAGATGGGAAAATAGAAGCTCAGGTAAGAAGATGACTTCTCAAGGTCACTGCCAAGAGGAAAGCTGTCTGATTCTTTTCACCATCTGAATTCACAGTGTTATTCATTCTTCGGTTCACGTTTTCTCTGTCATTATCGTCTTTAAAAAAAATTAAGTTAGTATCATAAAAGTGAGGTACAGAGGGGTTACAGTTATGTAAGTCGGGGAAAGAGTACCTTTCTTTTTGGACCATGTCACCTCTTCCCTCCCTCTCTTCCAGTTTTTCCCTCCCAGGCCCATCCACAAGTTGTATAGCTCCTTTTCAACATACTGTCTAGTGACACTATGCTGCTGCATTTGTTCACCCTTTGTCCCTCCATTTCTGTGCCACCCTTACCCTGCCAAAGACAGATAAATGAACAAAGAAAAAAACAGTGTTTCCATTTCCTGGTCTCTGTCACTATCTTAACTGTACAAAACAAATCAAGTCCCGATTTGTAGAATTTGCCCATTTCTGTGGTATAAATACTCCCCATTAGAGCTGAGTATGATCAATCACTGCAATGTCTGTGAACCCAGGACCAGGAAGAGATGTGCCTTCGCACACCACTGCAAAGTCCTGATGCTTCACAGATACAATAGATGGAAATAACTTCAAGGGCACAGGGGTAAAAATGTAGGAAATGAATTAGGATGTGATGCATCTTGAATATTTATCATCATTGCTTCTATTAATTTACTTGATTATAAGTTTCTTCATGTATTTTCAAATAATGGATTGTTTAACAACTAGCATGGGAAAAAAAATCCCAGCTTCACAGGTCAACCCTAGGAAATTGCTTCATCTTTATTCCTTGAGGCCTAGATACTCTCACATCACCCAATGTCCCAAATTTCCCTTGTGGCTGGGTACCATCCCATTAATACCAAGGAGTCAGTGGTAGTAAGAAGATTGCCTGTGCCTGGTTGGTTCAAATGTGATAACTCTTCAGTCTGCCTGCTACAACTCCTCTTTTCTGTTCAAACATTTGCAAGCCTTGAGTCCAACAACTGCTCAACTACAATACTACTACTAATATAATAATAATGATGATGATGATGATGATGATTTACACCAACACTCACCAGGTATGTCTGGCACTAATTTGGCTTAAACTTGGATACTTTTTCCCAATTAGCACCAATTAGTTGTACAAGTATCCTATATATCCTGATCAGAGTCACACACTGCGTAATTCTCCCTCTTCTCCTCTCTCTCTTCCCAAATCAAATCCAGCAAGTTTCCTTGTTCCATTTTTCACTCATGTCCATAAAGTATTTTTACTATATTTGCCCTCCTTCCCTTTCTCAATTTATCTTCCCCTCTCCCACTCTTTCTTTTACTCCAGACAACACGTTTCAAATTTCTAATGTTTATTTTTTTCTAAAATATAAACACAAGATCAAACACACAGAAACACACACAAATACATGCACATACAAATATATATATGTCTATATTCATCTGTATGTATGTTGTATGCATGTGTGTAGACATGTGTATATGCATGCATTGTCTATGTATATGCATATGTATATGTGTGTCCATAATACATGCAAATATATATATACTTCTACCATGACCTTTTTGAACAATTAACTTCTTTAGACTTAGTCTTATATCACCCTGTGAAGTAAATGCTGGTGTTAACTTCTATTTAATTGAAGAGGAAATAGAGATGTAGGGAAGTTACATGAGCTGCCCTGCAGCTCACAGGGTGCATGGACACAGCTGACAACCAAGGTAGCTGGACTATAGAACCTGTGCTCAGCCAACAGACCCTCCTGCCATCCCCAGGAGAAACTGCAGGAAGGACCTGCTGGTGTTATCAGTAGACATGCCATTTAGGTACTGTAGAGGCATGATTTCTTATAATCTCATTAAAATAGTTTTATAATGTTAAAAAAAATTAGAGGATAGAAATTTAAAGCTGAGGGAGAGGCGATGGATTTATCCTGTGAGTCTCTGCATTTTTAGTGTAGAGGAATTTTTTCTTTCCTCTCTTCTCATTGGGACCTGAGGAATTATTCAAAGAAGTCAACAAGGATTGTCCAACAGAGCTAGAATGAACACTGGCTCTCACTACAGATAGACTTTCACCAAAACAGCCCTTTCTGTCCCTTATGGCTTCCCTGGTGGCTGTTGCATAGCGGAGGTGGCTAATCCACCTTTCCTGCCATCTTACCAATCCAGAACCAACTAGAAAAAGATGGACAGCCACCCACAGAGCAGCCAGCCTGTGTATCATGGATGCCTAGAGTAAAGCCTATGCCCATGGCTCTTAGAGCCACTGTTCTTGTACCTGGAACCTCCTTGTTTTCATAATAGCCCAAACAATCCTGATTTTATTTAACTTCTAATTCAATTTGAGAAATAACAAGGTGGTAGGAAAAAGAGGGTTCCCGACACTTAAGGTTGTGGGAGCCAGAAACCCAGTATTAAAGAGGGAACTCTGAAAAGGGAGATCCAGAAACTCAAAAGATGGTTGCTCAGGTATCACTCAGCACGGAGGCAGACCTGACCCATGAGCCCATCACCCAGTGCTATGAGTGCTATTAGTACTTCAGATCCTGAGGATTTAAGAAAGGGCTGAAGGTCACGTGGCAAAGGTTGCAATGGACAGCTAGTGTACCCAGACAGAAGTGTACATGTATGCTTATTGTGTGACCTCCATGGAGACCATGAGACCCAGCTGAATTTATTCACTAGGCGGAAGTGCCAAGGAGAATTACTAAAAGCAAGGGGATCCTGCATGTTTATTCCAGGAAATCCTGGGGTTAGAAACATTTCCAGTTTGTGATTGAAAAAAGCAAGATATAGAGCAATCTATGTACCACACTCCAAATCATGTCTGTTTAAAATATACATACTTAGATATATATGTACTCCCATATGACATTTTTTAATTTGTAAAGGAAAGGACATTTGTAAAGGAAATGACATTGTCCTAAAAAAGGAATGTACTCATTACCTGACTTATGAAATGGTAACCCCTCTGTATAACACCTTAATAATATATATATGTATATAATTTTGTCATATATAACTCTCACATACATCACTTCCTATTTATAAGTATATACTTAAGAGCATACAAGGGTATGGGACACCAGTGGCTCACACACACCTATAAGTCTAGCTACTCAGCTGGGTCTGAAATCTGAGGGTCAAGGTTTGAAGTCAATAAAGGCAGAATAGTACATGAGACTTAGCTCCAATTAACCAACAAAAAGTGGAAAGATGGGTCAGATAGCAGAGTGCCATCCCTGAGCAGAAAGCCAAGTGTGAACACAAGGCCCTGAGTTCAAGGCCTAGTACTGCCACACCACACCACACACACACACACACACACACACACACACACACACACACACACACACACAGAGGATATATAAGGAACCACTATGATCAGCTGTCTCTGACAAAAGGAACTAGACACAAAAAGTTGAATGGCAAACTTTTTTTTAAAATTATAAGATGTTTCAAGCAGGCAGAAAAGTACAGAAAATAATATACCAGATGCCCATGTACTAGTCCCCAGACATAACAGATGCTAGAATGTTGTCGTTTTACATGGTCTTAGCATTGTAAGTACAGCTAATTCTCCAGCCTCATCCTTCCTACAGCCTGCTACTTTCCAAACTAGGGACAAAAGTCAGTGTGTCTCATTCCTTAGTTAAACTTTTGAGACATATATGCATTCATAAAATACATAATGTTTCTCTCTCTGCTAAAATTTTAAATCTATACCTCATTGTATTTTCATGTGGAAAAGGAAAAAAAAAAACCTTATGTTTTTAATCAGTGATTTGCCACATGTAGGTTTATTTCATGCCTATTCACTGCTGGGTGAATTCCAGTGTGTAACAAACACAGCCCATCTATCCTCTGTCCATCCTTAACTTCCCTGTTTTAAAGTTTTATTTGGGGATAGCTGACATGTCACAAATTACTTATATTAAGCTATACCACTTAATGTGTGTTTATACTTTGTTTTTTGGTACCATTCTGGGGCACCAAACTCTGCCGGGGTGCTGTCCCTAAGCTTTTGTTGCTCAAGGCTAGCACACTACCACTTGAGCCACAGCTCCACTTCCAGCATTTTGCTGGTGTATTGGAGATAAAAGTCTCACAGAACTTATTCAGGCTAGCTTTGAACTGCCATCCTCAGATTTCAGACTCCTAATTAGGATTACAGATGTAAGCCACCAGCGCCTGGCTTTAAAAAATTTTTTACATACCCATGAAACCATCTACCTAGTGGAAATTATGAACATATTCACTTCCAAAAGCTTCTTTCCTATCTATGACCTCTCGCTCCCACTATCCTCCACCCCTCTTTCCAGGCAACCACTCATCTGCTTTCTACCACAATGATTCATTCGTGTTTTACATAATGGATCCACATAATAAGAATGTGATTTTTTTTAACCACCTTATTTCATTCAGCATGATTTTGAGATATTTTCGTATTGTCAACTATATCAATAGTTTATTCTTTGCATTCTTGAACAGTAAGGTGAAATTTATAAAACATTTCACATGACTGTGGACGTACTATGGATACTTGGTAAATAGAAGCTATTAGTCTAACAGCACTAGCAAAGTGCTTCTCAAATCTAAGAATCTATATTATGCAATAATTCCTGAGCTCCAAATGCCAAAACAAGAACAGAAGCAAACTCCTCCTGCTTAAAAACAAAGGAGGCTTAGCAAAAGCCATGCAGAAAGAAAAATCGTGTTTTGGGAAGAAATGTTCCAGCTTTCAAGCAGGTGGTAACTCCCTCCACCCAGCAGGGACTGCGCTTCCAGCATACACTTTATTTGATGTTGACAATGCATTCTCCCTCGTGCTACACTTCTACCCACTTTTGTATATTAAATCCTTCCTATCCTATGAAATACTGTGTCAGTAATGCTTTTGTGTGCAAGAAAAAAGAAGGAAGGAAGGAAGGAAGGAAGGAAGGAAGGAAGGAAGGAAGGAAGGAAGGAAGGAAGGAAGGAAGGAAGGAAGGAAGGAAGGAAGGAAGGAAATACAATGCTAGTAGAATAAACCCATCCCTCCAGCTTCCTGCACAACAGGAAGTCCGCAAACTATATCACTTGTTCAGTGATATCAATCTATCAAAGCTATTGTATATATCTTTGCTTGTTCCCTCTAGGTAGCAGAATGGCTGCTGCTTCAGCTATCACATTTGCATTCTAAATGCAGAGAAGGGAAGGACTGATGGGTCTTACTGCAATCCCACCACTTGGGGGGTTGAGGCTGGAAGAATATGCATTAAAGTCCCTAGATTTCATAATGAGACTATCTCAGAAATCAAATTGAGGCGAGAAGGGGAGGGGAAGGAAGGGAAAGGGAAGGGAAGGAGGATCCAGAAGAAGGGAGGAAGAAGGGAGAGAGAGGAAAGAGAAAAAGAGAGGGAGGAGGAGAGGGATGGCCATGCCAGGAAATGATCATTCCTCAGGTACTTTATAGTTATCTGCTCATGTCTCTCTGTTCAGAACTATGCCACAAGGTCACTCCAGCTGGAAAGTTACTAAAGGGATGAGAATGGTGTTAATCACAGATCTGATGTTAGTTCCCAGTTTTACAAGAGGAGCAAATGAGGCTTAAGATGTTAAATGGCTTCCCTCAAAATCACCCTGTGAGCTACTGGCAAAGTTGTATCATTATCATCATCATCATCATCATCATCATCATCATCATCATCATCATCATCATCATCATCATCATCATCATCATCAGGCTACAACAGAGTTTGAACTAAGGCTCTCCCACTTGCTTGGCTTGCTCCTTCAGCTGGCACTCTACCTCTTGAGACAGACCTCCAGTCCAGCTTTTTGCTGGTTATTTTGGAGATAGAATATCTCAAACTTTCCTGCCCTGGTTGCCTTTGAACTGTGATCCTCTGGATCTCAGCCTCCTGAGTAGCTAGGGTTACAGAAATGAGCCGCCGGCATCTTTCAAAGTCACCTTATCAAATTTTACAGGACTCTGCTTTGATAAGGCTGAAAGGCATGCATCTTTATGCCCAGAATAGAGCATCACTTTTCCTCTGTGCCATGTAGGTATCTTTGTCTTTCATTAGAAATAAAATGAGGCCTTCCATGGTTGATTGAAAAGCTTGGGTTTCAATGAACTAATTGTCCTCCAATAATTTCCAATGTGGTGCACAGGGCCCACAGGGGAATAATACAAACATCTCTACTTGAGAGAGTTGGAGACCTGTGACCCGCTTAACAGGTGACAATTCAATGCTCCATCCTCTGGTTTTGAGAAGGAAATCATTTTAGGTTATTTTTATATATTGTGTAAAAGCCAGTTGAGGACCACTTTGTAGCCTGATAAATCTTTTGTACCTATGATATACAATAACCTGTAGAATTCAGTGCCTGGAAATGCTTTTCATATAGCAGTGAGCTCGTCTCAAGAATCAGAATAGTATGGTTACTGTAATTAAACATTGCTGTCAAGAAAGCAGTTCATAAAGGAAATAGTGAGATAAACTTTTATGTGATTACAATAACTATGCCATCTTAGATTAATGGTACAAATAACTGGTCTCTCATTCCAAATTGTTTTTGTAAGTCTCTTTTTTAGTATTAATTTATTTTTATTGGTTCTAGGTCTTGAACACAGGGCCTGGGATCTGGCCTGAACCTTTTTGCTCAAGGCTAGAATTCTACCACTTGAGCCACTTCTGACTGTTTTGGTAGTTAGTTGAGGATAAGAGACTCACAGACTTTCCTGCCTGGCTGGCTTCAAACCTTGTTCCTCAGATCTCAGCCTCCAGAATAGCTAGCATGACAGGTGATTAACTAATTTGCTTGGTCTTGGCTCATCAAATACCCTAATTTCTTCTTTCATAATGTAAATTACTTTTAAAGACAATAGACTTTGCAAAGACCCACAAGCAAGAGAGACAGAAAAGAAGATACGAAGAATTTGGTTAAGGTACTCATGGGCTTATAGTTTCTGTGTCCAAGAGGGCTGAATATTGCCATCTTGAATTCTCTTGCCATCAAACTGAGATGTGAATTATTAGTCCAATAAATATTTGAGTGCTTAATTACACTAATTAAGGTAAACTCAATATCTGAAAGTGTGTGCAAAATCAATTCCTGAGGCCTGTTCATTAAACCTTAAGGTTGGATGAGATCATAAAAGATCAAATCACACTTCTCACTTCAAAGGAATGCTGTATGTCATGGTGACAGATCCACAGCGCTCTTTCACTTAATGTTATCCTGACAGGAGATACCACACACCAATGTCACATCAACTTCAAAGTATAATGTATTTTAAACAACACTTTTCAGACCACAGAGAAGGGTTTCCATTCATCCTGGTGCATCCACACTTTGGAACATAATATACAGCAATCATACATTAGGAAAATATTTATTATCATATAATCATAATTACATTAGAGCCACTATAATAGAGTCAGGCATGGTAGTGCACGCCTATAATCTCAGCACTCGGGAGACTAAGGTAGGATGGTGAGTTCACAGCTAGCCTGGACTCTTTAGCAAGACCCTGTCTCATAAAATAAGAAAAACAAATAAAAAATTATATGTAATATAGTAAGTAAAATTCAAACCCATATGTAATATATTTATTATAATTCTGATTTTATACAGGAAAATTTCTAGAGAAAAAACTCAAAGTATTAAAAGTATTGCTAACTGCTTGTAAGATTGAATTATGACCAATTGTCTCTTAAATTGTAAATCTGTATGCTTTCTAATGCTCTTTAAAAAGAAGATGCACTGTCGTTATAATCATGCAAAGATAAAAGAATAAAATAAAAGCTCTTACAAATATAACTGAAAAGCCCTAACAGATGAAAAACTTAGATAATATGAAGGGAAAATAGATTGCACAGGTATGTAAATTGTGTGAATGCAAACGAAGACCTGATTATTAATGATCTCTGACATAAAACAACAACAACACGATGTAGGCAAAATTAACTACACGAGAGTTTCTCACGGGCAGAAGCCATGTTTAAAAAGTTTAAGTTGGCAGCCAGGATTACATGTGAGATTCCACAGCCACTGTAACCTGAGTTCAAATCCTGACTCTGCCATGTAGTAGCTGTCCAAACCCAGATAAAATAGGTTAATTTATCTAAACCCTAGTGTGTTTATCTGCTTTGAAGAACTGATGTTAATGTATCACAGAGGGGTCTGTGAGGTAACTCAGTGCAGACATCCCAGTGCCTAGCAGAGCTGCGTGGAAGAAGGAATAAACGAGATTCTCTAGACTTCAGAGACTGGAGAAACCAGTGTGTCCATCTGACAGGAATGACCTAGCAAGACAGCCATGCGAGGGCTCTCACCAAAGAGAGGAGCATATCAGAATCAGGTAAAGAGCTGGATTCTATTCCAAGGAAATAACTTAACCAAAGAAATGAATAACCTCTATGATGAAAACTTTTAAAAGCCTGAAGAAGGAAATCAAAACAGAACTTAGAAAGCAGAAAAGCCTCCCATGTTCCTGGATTGGAAGGATCAACGTCGTGAAAATGGCAATACTTCCCAAGGCTATCTACAAATTCAATGCGATACCTATCAATATTCCAACCTCATTCTTCAAGGAAATAGAAGCAGCAATCCAAAAATTCATATGGAACAATAAAAGACCCCGAATAGCAAAAACAATCCTTAACAGAAACAACAGTGCTGGAGGAATATCAATACCAAATTTCAAACTCTACTATAAAGCCATAGTAATCAAAACAGCTTGGAACTGGCACAAGAACAGACCTCAGGACCAATGGAATAGAACTGAAATTCCAGCAAGATCTTTAAGTTGCCTTCACCACTAAGTCCTTACAAGCCTCTAGGGACAATGAGACTTTTTCTACCTGTCTCATGAAGCTGGTCATAATAATAAAATATATACATCCACTCCTTAATTTACTTAAAAAAAAAATCCCAAGTACTCTACCATGTGATAGTTCCTGGGGTTATGACAATGAAAACAAAGAGAAAGTCCTCTTACCCTGATAGAATTTAGATTCCGGTGTAGAGGGATGGATGAGATAAACAACCAGATGAATAAGAAAAATATTGCGAATATTAAGCAGTGATGAGGGTGATGACGGAAAATGAAGTGGAGGAAGAGGAAAAGAATGGGATGTAGGAATTCAATTTTAGACAAGAGTCCCAGAAAGGCCTTACTAGGGAGAAAAAAAAAGAAGCTTTTGCGTAAATTACTAAGAAAGCAAAAGGTGCTAGCATTTGACAAAAGATACCAGGGAAAGGAGCCTGCCAGGGCAAAGGCCCTGGGGCAGCAAATGATGATGTATGAGCAGCCGAGTGACTTGGAATCGTGTGGGGGATGATGGGTGAGGAAGGCAGAGATGTAAGATTCAACACAGACATCTCCAGAATGGGTACCTGACGTGAGATGGAATTCCATGAAGAACTGAGGCAGGAAACTGGGATTATGTGACTTCCACTGCACTGGGGGACCAGTCTGCTGTTTCCAGAGTATAGTGAAAGATCTAGCAGAAAAGTGGTAACATTCTCTGAGAGGATGCTGGAGTGACTGGGGAAGAGCCAGTAGACGAGGAAAACAGCCACAGTGTTGATGGAATGAAAGGAGATAAATTTGGAAATTACTCTTCCCATGTAAGGTGGTCAGCCAGCCTAGGCAGAAAAGTCCATGAGACTCTTAGCTCCAATTAACCATTAAAAGGCTGGGGTTGAAGCTGTAGCTCAAGTGGCAGAGCGCTAGCCTTGAATACGAAAAGCCCAAGGACAGTTCCTAGACCCTAAGTTCAAGCCCCAGGACTGGCACCAATATGGCGGTGGCCAATTTATGCCTGGGGGGCTGGTATGACCTGGTCAGGCAGAAGGCACTGCCTCCCTCTACCCATTGACTTCACCTTGAGCTCCTCCTGCCCTCCACATCTTAAGGCAAAATCAAGGAGAATGTACAAATGATCTGTGGACCCAGGAATGGACTCCTGTCTCTAGATTCATCCATGGCCGTAAGAAGCTCACCTTTCGTGAGACATCACTTGTGCCTTCAACATGGACATCTTTTCTCACACATAAAGCCCTCCAGAGCTCTTCTAGTCCTGCCCACTTGCTGGGGAAATAGAACTACTCCATGTAGTTCATCCATCATCCACATGACATGGAGCAGAGCCCAGCCTTGAGAGGCTCAGAACTGAGGTCTGCTTTCCCTGCCTTTCTTTGGGTTGCTTCCCATCATCCATTTGAGAAAGTGTAGCTCACTCAAAGGCCACTGTGAGATCACTGATATGCTCTTTTCCTCCACCATCCCACATAACACATAAAGAGCTTCATCAACCCAAATTACGAGGTCTGCTTAATTCCAGGGGTTGATTTGAATATGGGTGCCTTGGGAAGAGGAGAATAAATCTTCCAACAGAGAGAATTTCCTATTAGCAGGACTGTTCTCAAAAGCATGTCCTTGGCATCCCATTAATTATATTTCATTTTGACAGATCTCGTATATAGTTGTTATATCTTTATGAGGGGGAAATGAAGGTGTTGGGTGATTAATTGGTTGATAGTGTATGTTAATTGGATGCTAATTAAATTTAAGTTTAATTCATATTTGAAACACTTAATTTAACTCAGGACCAGAAAATTAGAATATTCAAGCTTCTTGAAGGAACTTGTCTTTCTATCTGTCACCTTCCTACATCCACTGACACTTTCTCCTTGTTTACAAACTTGTTTTTCAAGAGAAGAAATCAGATGGTTCATAGCGCACCCAGCTGTAATAAAAAAAAGTGTTGGTTCTTGCAATCCATAAATATTTGATTGCTTTACTAAAGAAAAACTATCTCTCTCCTCCCTATTCCTTAAGTTTGTTCTCAACAAGTCCCATCAGGCTAGAAACCATGCTGTCTGATTCCTTCCCTTTGGCTTGATAATTGAAGAAACAAGTCCAGAGGAAAGTCTCTACTTTGTCTCCAGAAAGACACTGAAATCCTCTGCTCTGGAACCAGGAGATGAAAGGTGGTATTGGGAGCTGGTTCATGAGTCTAGAAGCATCTGAGAAATTTTTTCATGCCTTTGTTTTACTCTCTATATTGTAGAAGATGCCATGAGTTAATCACTCCGCAGACTAGTTGCAGAATATCCAGCGATCTCGTCTTAGATACTCAGGATGAAGGGGACCTTGACCAACCCTGGGATGGGAGCTTGGAGCTCTCATGCTCCTTTGCTTAGGCTGAAAGAGCAAATGTACCTAGGATCCAGTTTTTTGTAGATTTCCTAGGGACAGTGTGCTTGTCCTTGCTGCTGGGAGAACACCTGGATCTTGGGCTTTGAGATTTAGCTGCTCTCATCTAGATCTTGGCTCTCTCTTAGTAGCATTATTTAGTTCTGAACCACAGTTTCCTCATCAATGCAATGGGGTAGTACTGATTTTGAAGTCATCTAAATTAAGTGAGTTGACACATATTTGCCAAAACTTAGCATAAGTAAGATGTTCAGTGTCTAGTGGGTACTACCATGGTTCCTGCCTGGTACTTCCTATAATCCACCTTCTGGTCCCGTGGAATATGTGTGTACATAGGTGAGCTAAACCAGTTTATCCTCCAGATTATGCTGTCTCCGTATGGGCCTCCTTCCCTTAATGACTGCATCTCTCCTCAGCTGTCCTGGAGAAACCTCTAGAAAAGAAGGCTGGTAGAAATTATGGCCCTCCAGGCAACAAGAAGCTCATCTACTTCATTGATGACATGAACATGCCAGAGGTGGATGCCTATGGGACTGTGCAGCCCCACACAGTCCTCAGACAACATCTAGACTATGGCCACTGGTAAGGGCCCATGTATGGTCAAACATGGTGGGGCAAGCCTGTAATCTCATCACTCAGGAGGCTGAGACGGGAGGCTTGTGAGTTGGAGGCCAGCCTGGGCTACATAAAGAGACCTTCTCTCAAATAGGGAGGAAGAGAAGAAGGGAGGAATGGAGGGAGGGAAGGAAGGAAGAAAGGAAGATAAGGAGGGAAGAAAGGAAGGAAGGAAGGTAGGAAGGAAGGAAGGAAGGAAGGAAGGAAGGATCAGCTGAGAATTCCTGGGGTAAACCATGCTCCTCCTCTATTTCCTGGAGTGCTTGCTTAGGCCCAGATTCTAAGACATATGCAGACAGTTAGCCCAGCATTGGTACTGAGCTATCATCCAAGAAAAGAAATCTACCTCTAGAGCCTGAGAAGAGAGGGGGAAGGAGGGAGGGAGGGAGAGAGAGAGTATTGGAAGAGGAGGATGAAGGATAGAAAAGAGAACTTCGGGACATGAATGTTTAAATAGCTGAAGCTGGGCACCTATAATCCTAGATACTCAGGAGGTTGAGATCTGAGGATCATGGTTGAACATCAAACCAGGCAAGAAACTTTATGAGACACTTATCTCCAATTAACTTCCAAAGAATCCAGTGGCTCAAGTGATAGAGACCTGTAGAGACCTAGTCAGGAGCAAAGAAACTCAAAGACAGTGTTCAGGCCCCAGGATCAGCACACACACACACACACACACAAAGTTTAAATATCTGAGAATCACAGTTCAAAGCCAGCCCAGGCAGGAAAGTCCATGAGACTTTGATCTCCAATTAACTACCAAAAAATCCGGAAGCAGAGCTGTGGCTTAAGTGGTAGAGCACCAGCCTTGAACATAAAAGTTCAGGGACCACCACCACACAAAAAAAGTTGAAACATAAAGCATGGGATGAGGGTGTTTTTATTGTTGTTTAAAGACATCTCAAAAGTTGTATTTTCCTGGAGATATCCCCATCCTCAAAGCAGAATTAATCCCTCCTCCCAAGTGTGTTTTCTGAGCTCACATGATACACCAAGGACATTGTCTGCAGACCTGTGCAGCCTCAGCCTCTTCAGAGAAACACATGAGGTTGGGTAATCTTTGTTCGTTGTATAGTTTTTAGTTTTTTTTTCACCAGAAAAGTATAAGTTATTGGTTTGAGGAAGAATGATAGTTAAGGTGCTAACCTGAGTTGCCTCTCATATTCCTTCCTAAAGTCTCCTAGCTATGCCTGCCTTATATTACACAACCATCTTTGATCTTTACAACAGTGTTTAAGCCTCTGAACTATACTGAAAACCATCCTCAAACTCACTAGTTCTAGTTGATTTTGTCATTTTTATTATCCTTCAGTAGTCATACAGAGGGGATTTCAATTCAATATGTTGGTTTCTGAATATGATGTATTTTGATGGATATCACTTCTTTCCTACTAGTTTTACTTTAAATTCCTGGTCACAAATCTTCAAGCAAGAAGCAAAAACCTCCTGGAAATTTTGCCATATTGCTTTCTCTGTGTACATGTGGCCTGAGAAATGTTCGTTTTATACCTTCTCCTTTCTCCTCAAACTTTCAGCCCTACCCAGCTGCTGATGGATTTGTCTTCTTAGAGAACCCCAGGACCGACTCCACCCATGCTTCCACATCTGTATCACTTGCTTGTCCATCCTATCTGACCCTGAAGAGGCCCTCACCTGCCTGGGTCCTTACACAACTCTCATGGAAAATTGCTTTGTCTTTATTTCTCTTTTCTTTTCCTCTCCTCTTCTTTCTTCCTCTCTCTCTCTCTCTCTCTCTCTCTCTCTCTCTCTCTCTCTCTCTCTCTCTCTCTCTCTCTCTCTCTCCACCTCTCTCTCCACCTCTCTCTCTGCCTCTCTCTCTCTTCTCAGTCATGGAGCCTGAACTCTAGGCCTGGGCACTGCCCCTCAGCTCTTCAACTCAAGTCTAGCGCTCTACTCCTTGAGCCACAGCGCCACTTCCAGCTTTTTCTGCTTATGTGGTGCAGAGAAATTGAACCCAGGGCCTCATGCATGCAAGGCAAGCACTCTACCACTGATCCACCTTCTGCCCCTCTTCACTTCTCTTTTTAAACAAAGTCTTGTTTACAGTACAGGCTGGTCTAGAACACAAGTTACTCCTGCCTCAGCCTCCTGATTAAAGTGCTATATTAAAGATATGTACCACCATGTCCAGCTCACTAGAGATTTCTCACTATTCCAGGTATGATCGGAACAAGCTGTCCCTGAAAGAGATCATGAATGTACAGTACATCTCCTGTATGAACCCCACTGCGGGCAGCTTCACCATCAACCCACGGCTTCAGGTACAGCTTATCAGAGCACATATTACTTGATTGTGAGTGATAATTTGCCTTTCCCTGTCCACCTATCAAAATGGTAAACCAGACAGAATGCCAATCTGCCATTCCAGGAGAAAAAGAAGCTCCTAGATCCATTGTCAACAGGTTTTGTGGAGCTAGTAGAGGTCATAAAATTCATCAGATTCAATTCTGTCTTTCTTCAGATGAGACTTCAGTGGGGTGAACTGATTCTCAGGGTGTATGGAGACTCAATATCAAGTTCAGATTTGGGCTTAGATTTCCTGCCTACTACCCTACCTCACACAGCCACCTGTAAACAAAGATCCAATGTCATTCCTTTCCTCAATCACGTTAGTGTGTGTGAGCATGAAAAATGGGACCAAAAACTCTTGGGAGAATTCTTCGTTCTTGTATCTAAAGTTGGAAGAGGTGATATTCATTCTCTCTGTGTCTCTGTCTCTCCGTTATACACACATACACACACATACACACACACACACCCACACACACACTTCACACCTCCGTTTTCTCACACAGCGTCACTTCAGTGTGTTTCTCCTCTCCTTCCCGGGAGCCGATGCCCTCTCCTCCATCTACAGCACCATCCTGACACAGCATTTGAAGCTTGGAAACTTCCCAGCCTCCTTGCAGAAATCCATCCCCCAACTGATCAATCTGGCCCTCACCTTCCACCAGAGAATCGCTACCACATTCCTGCCCACAGCCACCAAATTCCACTACATCTTCAACCTCAGAGACTTTGCCAACATCTTCCAGGTGAGTTCTTCTGCACCAAGATACCCCCCCAAAAGATTGTCTCTGGTTAAACTAGCAACTGCATCATATAAACCTTTGGTGTTTTATGATATCTAGTTCAAAATATTTCTTAATTTCCACTGTATATATTTTTCTGACTTATAGCATACTTAAAACTATACTGATTTATTTTCAAACATTTAGGGGATTTCTAGTTATCTTTCTCATTGATGGCTAGCTTACTTTCACTCTTGCCCTCTCTTTACAAACTGAATGTAATTTTGAGTTACAATTTAAATTAGTTAACTGTAGTAAAAGAAATGATTTTGTTCCTTCAAAAGTTGTTGGGATTTGCTCTATTTCCCAAAACATGATCAATGTGCTCTTTAAAAAACGTGTTCTGTAGATGTTGGATAAAGTTTTGTCAATATGCCAATTAGAACAAGTTTGAACATTCTCTTACTGAAATTTTATGTGTAATTCCTAAGGTTTACCAATTTATATTAGGTATATGGGAAAGAGATTTCATTGCTACCTTTCATTCATGTTTATAATCTATTCCAACCAATCTCACTCCCTTTATAACTCTCTTCTCTCCTTCCAAAAACAACTCCAATCATTTTCCTAGTTCTATTTTTATTTCATTTTATTTATTCTATTTTATTTTTGCAAACAATCTACCTCGATTGTATTCATCTAACTACTGGATTTTCTGACTGTCTCTCTATTTTTAGAAAGGTAGATTGAAAATATGCTACTGTGTTTATGGGCATGTCTATTTGTACTTTTATTTCTGTTATACTCATTTTTGTATTTTGAAGCTAAAAGCATGGCTCAAGTGGCAGATCTCCTACTGGGAATGAGAGTTTAGGATCTAGTTTAAACCTAGTTCAACCCCTCCCCCCCCCACACACATTGTGCATCATATGCATATAAACCTACAAATACTATCCTTTACTATTGTATCTAGAATATAGTTACAATTAGAATATCATTAAGACTAATATCTTATTTATTCAATGTACTACTTTATTGTCTGGTTGCTATCCCTGAGCTCTTTCACTCAAGGCTAACACTCTACCACTTTGAGCCACAGAGCCACTTCCTGTTTTCTGGTGGATATTTGGAAATGAGCCTTATGACCTTTACTGCTGGGGCTGGTTTCAAACCATATCCTTGACCTCAGCTTCCTGAGTAGCTAGGATTACAGGTGTGAGCCACCAGCACCTGGCATTGTTGCCATTCTTAATTATGATTTTTATGAAAGTCTATGTCTATTCATTCTGTTTGTTGTCTGTTTGTTCAGAGATTTAGTTACTTTGTCTTATTGCCTAGTATTCCTAGCAATTTGTGTTTGAGAGCTAGACAGAGCTTTAAAATATGCAGATAACTTGAGGGCTTGGATAATGTTTCTCTTCAGAGATCACACACTTTTGTTTATGCCAAGCAGCTACCAAGGCTGTGAATGGAGCTGAAGCTCCAGTTTCTGTAAGGACTCAATAGGATAGTTTGTGCTTGGCCCAGAATCCTAGAGTACAATGCTTTGAAGGGGCCTTCCCTTCAGAGGAAGTTATAGCTTTTCTCCTGTCACCTAGACAAACCAGTCAATTAAATGTCAGGAGAGAGTTGCAGCAGACAACCCCCAAAGGCAGAATTCGCCTATGGGGTTGGGTGGGCTAGGTTACATGTCTTTTCAGGCTGGCTTCCCTGATGTTATGTCATAGACCACATGAATGCAGGGGTTGCTCACCAGGTTTCCTATATCACATGTCTCATGATCATATTAAGTCTCCATCGCAGAGTGTAAAGTTTATGATTAATGAGGCAAAGATTATGATTGGGTATCATTTTTGCTTATATGCATGCACTAATTTACATGAAGCCCAGCACCCTTTTAAAGTAACGTTAAGGCACAAATGTGCTAAATACAAAACACAGCTCTTTATTCCTCAGGGAGCTTATGACTGACACATCTGTGGTCTAACGGCTTAGGTCAGGGAAGGTTGCACCTTGTGGTTTCAGGACTCTGCCATCCACAGACTCAATCTGTCCTACCCACCTGTCACTCTACTTGGTAATCTTTGTACTCCAGCTTTCCCCCTCTCTACCCTAGAAGAGAAGAAAACAGTGGACAGCATCCCAACCCCTCACTTAGCTGTCTTCTTCATTTCTGAACTCATAAGCCATTGCTTGTAAGCCCATCGTGTCAAGAGAACAAGAGGCACCATATTTTTATTTATCTCTCCTTTTCTCAATTGTATACTATTATCTCAAGTCTAGTATCTTGCTCATTCTGTAATAACTGAAAACATGAAGCTTTAAAATCAATGATCCTGCCAGGTGCTAGCGGCTCACAACTGTAATCTTAGTTACTCAGTAGGCTGAGATCTGAGGACTGCAATTCATAGCTATCCTGGGCAGGAAAATCTATGAGACTCTTATCTCCAAATAAACACCAAAAAGCTGGAAGTAGAGCTGTGGCTCTCAGGGACAGTGAGGAGGCCCTAATTTCAAATCCCTGGAACAGAACAAAAACAAATAATAATAGTAATAATCATTCTACCTTTTCTAGTTGATCTCAGTAGCCCAGTTGCTGACCAGCCAGTCTTCTATAACCAAAAGCTGAAATCTGGAGGAAAATCCTTGCAATGCTATATTATTACAGTGCTTGAAGAATGTAATCTTAGTCCTTTCATTCTTTCCACAATAATTCATTGACAATCTACTATGTATGTTAGCTATACTCTGCTAGATACTAGTAGTAAGAATGATTTTTTAAAAATCAGCCACAGGGCTGGGAAGGTGGTTCAATGGTAGAGTGCTTGCCTTGCATGCATGAGGCCCTGGGTTCGATTCCTCAGCACCACATAAGCAGAAAAAGGCGCTGTGGCTCAAAAGTGTTAGAGCACTAACCTTGAGTTGAAGAGCTGAGGGACAGTGCCCAGACCCAGAGTTCAGGCCCCATAACTGACAAAAAAAAAATCAGCCCCAGTCAGCTTCCCTACCTTTGCAACAGTTGCTATGAACTGAAAAAAAAAATTGAGTAAGGAACAACCATTTGAGAGATTAGTCATTCTTCTGTACTAGAGATGGCTATTGTGTAAGAGCAATGTGGGGACACATTCCCAGTATTGCTGTTCAAGATGAAAGGAATCGTCTCAGGAAACTTCAACAAAGAAGTATCAATTGAACCAGCAAGAGGAGCCTACCAAACACATCAAGAAGGAACGGAGGCGCAGAATGCAGGATCTCAAACTAATTTGACGTTTTAGGAAGTAGAGTCTAAGTTTCCTGGGAAATGATGGTGAGCAAGAGCATGAGGAAATAGATCTGACATGTGTGTCTTGCAGACAGACCCTAGCATTACTCTACAAATACCAGGGAAAATAAATGAGCCCGTTTCCTGCAGGACCAAAAAGAAAGCAATGACAGTGGTCACCGAAATGAGTTGGGAGCTAGAGGACATGATGGGGGCTAATATTAGTGGCCACCATTTCTTCATTGAAAAGAGGCTGGCACAATGACTAATGGTAACACAGAGAGAGGACAGAAATTTGAAAAGAATAGGAAATATTTAGAATTATTCCTATGTAAAGAGAATGGATGAGTAAATTACAGTATTTCCTTACTTGCAGATGGTAGTTATATCCATTCCAACCTATGTTAGAGTTCTGATTGTACATGGTCCAGCATTAAATCAGTTTTCAAAATGGCACCTGGGGAATTGAAATATAGCAGAAAAGCCACCATTCATCTCATCTTCTGATAGGAACACTAGTAGTTACAATTACAGGCATTGTAAGGCTGACTCTGTGACATTGAGCACATCTCTAATCTTTTTGTATCTCTCCATGATACAAAATAGATGAAGTAAATTTATTTCCTGAAGATCACCATAGATTGAATCACATGTGGCTTGCAAAAAAATCTTCCGAAACACACAGGTTTCAACAAATTATAATTATTGTAGCTTTGTTTCAATAATACAGGCAAAACAATAATTTTCATTTATTGAGTATGTGAGAGGAGCAACACTAGCTTCCTTAGGTGGAGAGATTGAACTATTTCAATAATACTAGAAAGTCAATATTGTTATTTCTGTTGGGAAAGTCTCAGATTGCACATCACTTCGCCCAAAGTTACACAAAGTTCCTACACTGTCGTGACAGTCTTTGAGGTTAGATCTGTCTGCCTTCAACTTGGTTCTTTCTCAACATCCCAAGAGTCCTTTCTACTGTGACAAATGCCTCCATGAGATAATGCTCAGACATCATGCCAAGTTGGAGAAAACACTTCTGGAAAATTCTTTCATTGCTTGTTTTACTGAATTGTTACTGAATTTTTTTTCAACTGTTCTCCTTGAAGGGCATTCTTTTCTCCTCAGTGGAATGTGTAAGATCCACACAAGACCTTGTAAAGCTCTACCTGCATGAATCAAATCGGGTTTACCGGGATAAAATGGTGGAGGAAAAGGACTTTGATCTTTTCGACAAAATCCAGACAGAAGTACTCAAGAAATTTTTTGATGTAAGTGTTGCCCCCCTCTTTTTTAACATCTGAAAAATAATGATTATGCAGGTGATCACTAATTCCAGATAGTCCATTTGTTGGGAAAATGGCAGATACCTGCCTAAGGAAAAGATTCTATCATTACTTTGCCCAAGCAAAAGAAAGAAGGGCAAAAGTGAACACAAACTAATCATAGGTCTCAGTGCTGAGAATGCTCACAGAAACCATCAATCCTAAGGACCCAGAGGATACTGGGCCTCCTCAGCTATCCCCCAGTTCCATCTTCCCAGATGACATCCCAGCATCCCTAAGGATATATAGTCTTATCCTTCCCGGGTTCACCATTTTGAACTTTTAATAACACAATTTGGAATGATTCTGAAATGTAAAATATTTGAAACTGTTTGGGATTTTTGCTTTGTGTGTGTGTGTGTGTCTGTGTCTGTGTGTGTGTGTGTGTGTCTGTGTCTGTGTCTGTGTCTGTGTGTCTGTGTGTTTGTGTCTGTGTGTCTGTGTCTGTTTGCGTCTGTGTCTGTGTCTGTGTCTGTGTGTCTGTGCTTATACTGTCCTTAGCATTTTTGCTCAAAGGTAGCACTCTCCCAATTGAGTCACAGCTCCACTTCTGGCTTTTTGGTGCTTAATTGGAGATAAGAATCTCATGGACTTTCCTGCCTGGATGGTTTTGAATTGCAATCCTCAGATCTCAGCCTCCCGAATAACTAGGATCACAGGCATAAGCCACCAGCCCCTAGCTGAAACAATTTGAAGACTAGAGATTTATTTGAATAATAATTTAGAATTTGTTTCCCTGTTCCCTAATCATGATTGTCCTATCAGTTCTTCCCTCTGAATACATGGTGCCTGACTTTCATCATATAGCCCAGCCAGAAACTGACCAAAAGCAAGATCATCATTATTCCCAACATTCGCTTTACTTTTTCCCCCTTTTTCTTATACATCATTTTGTTATTGTGTTTGTGTCTTGCTAGACAGTTGGAAAGATGATGAGTGGGATGAAATGTGTGGAGAATATGCTTCCTATTAGATTGCTATTATATTGCTCTCTTAGAAAGTCCAAGTGAATGGAGTACATTAATCTTAGGATAACCTCAATTCACACACCATTCTCCAAATATATTGGACCCTGAAAAAACTACTAATAACTTACAGAATGAGTAGGCACCGATATATTAACAGAACAGACATTGATGCATTAAAACAATCAGAGGTTACATTCTGTTTCTTAGCATCAAAATTACCCCACCACCACCAATGACCTTTCTCTTGACCCCCATATTTTTCATACATACTATTCATGTCCTCGCTTTAAGTTAGAAAGAATCAACCTTGCACGTAATTATACTACATCGTCCCTAACTTACTGCATTGATCTGTTTTCCATTGCTGTTATCAAATACCTGAAGCTGGTTTATAAGTAAAGAAAAAGAGATTTATTTAGATGACAGCCTTAGAAGAAGAAAGTCAAAGAAGAGCTTGGCTCCATCAATCCAGCTTCTGGTGAGGGTCTTGTGGTAAGTGGAACCACAAGTGCTGGAATGCATCTAGAAAAATCCACATAGACAGAAAGTGAGAAAGATTTAGGGGATCAGGCTCATTCTAATAAAACACCACTCTTGCAAGAATGGATAACTCATTGTCCAAGAGCAGAATCAATCCCTTCAGAAAGCAGTTCTACAATGACCAACTCACCTTTTACCATGACTAGCCTCACCTCTCAAATGGCTACACTAGGACCACACGTCCAGCACATCAATCTTTGGGGGAACAAACCACAAACAAATAACAGTCGCTTTAGCTCCATACTTTGTGTGTGTGTGTGTGTGTGTGTGTGTGTGTGTGTGTGTGTGTGTGTGTATGTGTGTGTGTGTGTGTGCCCTAGCTCCATACTTTGTGTGTGTGTGTGTGCCTTAGCTCCATATTTTGTGTGTGTGTGTGTGTGTGTGTGTGTGTGTGTGTGTGTGTGTGTGTGTGCGCCATTCATTGGCCTTGAACTCAGGGCCTACACTCTGTCCCTGAGTTTTTTTGCTCAAGGCTAGCTCTCTATCACTTGAGCCACAGCTCCACTTCCCTTTTTTGGTAGTTAATTTGAAAACTAGAGTCTCACAGACTTTCCTGTCTAGGCTGGCTTCAAATTACCACCCTCAGATCTCAGCCCCCTGAATAACTAGGATTACAAGAATGATCCACAGTGCCTGTCCCATAATTTTTTTTTTTAACCTTGTGAGCTCTTAGATCTAGCTCTGAAAATATGCACAGTCCATTTTAACCTATAAGGCCGTTTTTCAAATGGTTCACTCAAATTTTAAATGATTTACTGTGGTCTACTTTTTACTGGGTAAAACATCCTCAATTTTTGTATTTTTCTCATTACTGTTACAGAATCTGATGTTCATTTCTGAAAATCAGATTTTAAATCCCTCTTCTCTAAGAATGGCAGAGTTAGTCAATTTATGTATTCATAGCCTAGCAAACAACCTTAATTGTCTTCAGAGTTAATCAGAGATAGCACTTTAAAATAATACAGATTTTTTTTGTCGGTCATGGGGCCTGAACTCTGCACCTGGGCACTATGCATGAACTCTTCAGCTCAAGGCTAGCACTCTACCACTTGAGCCACAGCGCCACTTCCAGCTTTTTCTGTTTATGTGGTGCTGGGGAATCAAACCCAGGGCCTCATGCATGCAAGGCAAGCACTCTACCACTGAGCCACCTTCCCAACCCAAATAATACAGATTTTTAAGTAGAGCTCCTTCCTTCTGCTCATAAACACAGGTATAATTGATACCCCTGCTATCCTTCCCCAACAATATTTGCAATGGCAGCCTGAAGCTTCTTGCCTGTGCCAAATTCTGGTATTGGCATTAAGGAGAAGTTGCTGGAGTCCCATCCAAGAAATTTTGTGCTTCTATTTCTACCATTAAGCTTTGAGTTCCTTGATTTATAGCCCAGCATGATAGAGCATCACTGTTGAGGAGTGTTCGACTCACAGTGTTGGCTGTGTGTTGGTTTTCTCTTTCCCCTCTGCCTATGATAGCTCTGAGCTTTAAATTAAAGACTTGTTTTGTTCGTCAAATAATCTTTGTAGACAAAGCTTTTCAATACTGTACTTTCATTTGTCCTCTGCCATATTCTTAGCGCACATTGATGTTCACCAGGAATGATTCCGATTCCTAAACTGAGTGATGAATTGCCACGTTACTGTGTAAGCTTTCATAAGTTAGCAAAAGGAGCTCTCCTGCATTACATTTATATCTTACCCACAATGCCTGTGCATTTCCACTCTAGGTGGAACCAGGACTGTCAGTCAGTGAGGAAGGTCCTCATTTCTCTGTCTCATCACCAGGATGCTGAGGAGATTGTGGAGCAGATCCAAAAGCTAAATATATATTGCCACTTTGCAAATGGCATTGGAGAGCCCAAGTATATGCCTGTACAGTCATGGGAACTTTTGACCCAGACTCTGGTAGATGCCCTGGAGAACCACAATGAAGTGAACACTGTGATGGACCTGGTTCTTTTTGAGGATGCCATACGCCATATGTAAGTGTATTCCTCTTACTGACTTTCCTCAGTTGCTTCTCTTGGCTATTGCAGGGCACTTTCATAAAATCAGTAAAGCACTACTGTTTCTTTGAAGACCAAGTTGGCTGCAGGCAGAGCACGATTGCAAGTTCTGCCACCAGCCCAAGGGAGGTGACAGAGTGCATAGACTTGTTTCCATGGCTGCCATTTGGTATACTTGAACACTGTAAAAAAAAAAAAAAGCTAAATTGAAAATTGTGTGTGTGTGTATATATATATATATATAGCAATATATAGCACATTTTCTTGATACATTCATCCACTGAGGGGCATCTGGGTTGATTACATATCTTGGCTATAGTAAACAATGCTGCAATGAACATGGTTGTGCTAGTAGCTTTAATGTGGCATAGTATGTGTTCTATCAGAGATAAACACTCAGAGCTGAAATTGCTAGGTCACAGGGAAGCTCTCTGTTTAGTCCTTTGAAGATCCTCCATACTGCTTTCTAGTTTATATCCCCACCAACAGCGTAGTAGAGTTCCATTTTGCACACATCCCCCAACAGCACTTATTATTGCAAAAAGAAAATGTGATATATATACACAATGGAATTATAGTCTTCCATCAGGAAGAATGATATTATTCATACAGAAATGGAAAGGTTTGAAAAAAATTATTATTACGTGAAGTAAGCCAGACACAGAGAAAAATAGGTTGCTTGTTTTCCCTCATTTGTGGTAACAAATGTGCCTACAAATCTACAAGTAAACACACTGGTTGGTAAAAAAAAACACTGGGACGTAACAAAATTATACAGGTCTCTAGACATTCATACAGTGAGACCAGAGGATGTTCTGAGGAGAGGATCACAAAAGCTCAATATCTATGTGCATATGAGCACATAAAATAATAATTTTTTAAATGAACTCCAAGAAATGGCAACAAGAGTGTTTTTATTGTTGCTGTTTTTGTTGTCTTTCCTTTTGTCTTGTTTGTTAGTTTATTTGCCCCTGGAAGGTAAGCAGGGGGCACAAAAAAGTGTGGGATAAAGGGTGAACAAATGTAGCAGTGGTACTCACTAGACACTATGTTGAGAATGAACTGTGAAACTTGTGGAAGAGGGAGGTTGGGAAGAAAAAAACTTGGAGAAATCAGGGAAGAGTTGACACTCTTCAAAAAGAAATGCACTAATACCTGACTGATGTAACTCTAGCCCCTCTACACATCACCTTTACAATAAAACAATTCTAGACAGTATGTATAAACGAACTAAAAAAAAATGAGCTATCCTGCCAAGCTCTGGTGGCTCACATCTGTAATCCTAGCTACTTAGGAGGCTGAGCGAGATCTGAGGGTCGTAGTTCAAAGCCAGCTAGGCAAGAAAGTCTTTAAGAACATTAACCACCAGAAAACTGAAAATGCTGCTGTGGCTCAAGTGGTAGAGTGCTTGCCTTGAGCTGAAGAGCTCAGGGACAACGCCCAGGCAGATTTCAAGCTCCACAACCAACAAAAAAAATGAGCTATACAACTTGTGGGTGGAGACAGGAGGGAAAAACAGGGAAAGAATGAGGGAAGGAGTAACATAGTTTAAGAAGAAATGTACTCATTTTCTGATTTATGTAACTGAAACACCTCTCTACATCACCTTTACAGTAAGATATGTTAAAATGATAATACAGATAAGAACAGAAGGAATGTGGCTGGGTGAAGAGGGGGTTTCCAACTTTATCTTGGGCAATCAGGAGGCCCACTGAGTGAGTAGCATTGGATTTGACATGAAAGAGATGCACTTAGCACAGCACTCACTATTGTCCTAGTACAGTGCTTTCTGTGTATCAATTTGCTTCATTCTCACAAAAAGAAAATCCTAAAGAAGGTTAAAAAAAATACTATATATGCATCATAAACTAATGTTACAAGAATTCTAGGCCCCAGGCCACTTGCTCCATCAGACCAAATGAAGAGGCAAGTAATGGTCGAGATCAGAGAAAACAGATTTAATTAACATGAAACAGGCATGTCACCAGAAGAGGCAAGGTAACAATTTAACTCATCTTATATTTGGTCTTAGTTTAAATGGAGGAGGAAGAGTTGGAGGTAGGGGTACAGGTATTATAATTATTAAGCAGTCCCAGGCAATGGTGTGCTCTTGATGTCATAGATGGCAGCCATGTGTGGTCTAGTAGCTCATTGTCTCAGGATCAGCAGCCTTGTTATAGTAAGAGCCCCTTGCTGCCTGGCAAGGTATTAGCTCTGTCTCCTGTCTTAGAATGTCTAGCAGTCCTGTGGATCCTGAATTCCAAGCTTATTGCAAGGCAGATAGCCAAGAACAAAGACACAGACACAAAATGGAGGCTGGGATGCCTAGATTTCATCCTGCCTTCACTTAACTTCTGGGCCTAAGCCAGGAGTTGGCCCTTTTCACCAGATCAGCTTAGGGATACAAGTTACAAATGGGATAGAACTGAAGACCCAGAAATGAACCCACGGACCTATAGCCACCTAATGTTCTGTGAGGGAGTAAATAATAGAATGGAAGAAAGACAGCCTCTTCAGTAAATGGTGCTGGGAAAATTGGTTAAACACCTGTAAAAAAAAATTAAAGCTAGATCTTTATATATCACCCTGCACCAGAATCAACTCCAAATGGATCAAAGACCTCGAAGTCAAAGCAAATACCCTTAAAACATTACAGGAAGGAATAGAAGAAACTATAGGGCTCCTTGGCACAGGCTGAAATTTTCTTAATAGAGACCCAGAAACACAACAAATCAAAGAAAGCTTGGAAAAATGGGATTGGATGAAACTGACCAGCTTCTGCATGGCAAAGGACATAGCTAGCAAGATCAATAGAAAGCCCATGGATTGGGAGAAGAGTTTCACTAGCCATAAAACAGACAAGGGTCTCATATCTAAAATATACTTAGAACTGAAAAACTTAAATTCCCCAACAACAAATCCTCAAAGCAAAAACTGCTGGATTAATAAGTGGGCTAAAGACTTAAAGAGACATCTCTGAAGAGGAAATAAGAATGGTTGATAGACACATGAAGAAATGCTCAACTTCCCTAGCCATAAAAGAAATGCAAATCAAGACAACATTGAGATTCCACCTCACCCCAGTTACAATGGCTATAATCAAGAACTCTAATACCAACAGATGCTGGAAGGGATGTGGCCAAAAGGGAACCCTACTGCATTGTTGGTGGGAGTGTAAACTTGTTCAGCCACTTTGGAAATCAGTATGGAGGTTCCTCAAAAGACTCCACATAGAGCTCCCCTAGAACCACTTTTAGGCATTTACCCAAATGATCACAAGTCTATTCTAAAGCTACCAACACAACTATGTTTATCACAGCACTATTTACATAGCTAAGATATGGAATCAACCTAAATGCCCCTCAGTGAATGAATGCATCAAGAAAATGTGGTATAGATATATACAGTTGAATTCTATGCCTCCATCAGAAAGAATGGCATTGCCCCATTTGTTAAGAAATGGAAAGACTTGGAAAAAATTATACTAAATGAAGTAAGCCAGGCCCAAAGAAACATAGGTCCCATGGTTTCCCTTAATTGCAGTAATTAGTATAAGTGTAGTTCAAGCAGAAAAGGTCAAAAGCTATGTACATATGACCATATAAGATGATGTTAAGTGAAATGAATCCCAAGATAGGGATATAGGCAGGTTTTTTTATTTCTTGCAATTGTTTTTTAACATATTTGTAATGTACTATGTGATATTTTTTGTTTCTTTGAATGTTCTTCCCCTGCAGTATAGCCCCTGTTTTCACTTTTTTGATTCCAGTGTCCTGTATCATATATATATATATATTTCTAATTTGGGGAGGGGAAGGGAAATAAAATGCTGAAACAAGGATACAGGTAGACCCATTGTAACAAAAACAAAAATACAAGTGCCTCTAAGAAAAAAGTTGCATAAGGACATGTCTCTGGCAATCCAAGACTTATGCTCCTATGGCCTTCCAGAATCTGTGCCCTTGGCCATCACACATGATGCTTCTCCATATACTGTCTCCTGCTAATCTAGTATAAACTCTTCCAATGCAAAGACTGCATTTCTCATTGCAGAAACATCAGGACCTTGGACAGTGCTAGTGCACAGTATGTATCTAGTAAATGAAGGTTAAAAAATAATAATAATAAAATAAAACTCTTGTGAGGGGCTGGGAAGGTGGCTCAGTGGTAGAGTGCTTGCTTTTCATGCATGAGGCCCTGGGTTTGATTCCTCAGCACCATATAAGGAAAAAAAAAAAAAAAAGCCGGATGTGGTGCTGGGGCTCGAGTGGTAGAGTAATAGCCTTGAACTGAAAAGCTGAGGGACAGTGCCCAGGCCCAGAGTTCAGGTCCCATGACCGACTCCCCCAAAAAAGTCTATTGACTAACCTTGTGAAGCTTTAGTGCATACTTCCCTTCCTCTACCAGAGCTATCAGTGCCTCTGCATTCATCTTGGAATTTAGGTATATCTGTCCTTTTGGGGTGAATTTAATTTGAATGAATAGCTAGTGATTGAGCTGATGTGGTTTCCAGCACGGGCGATCAAACTGACTAATATTGTTTTTAAGGAAAAAATAAGGCTGGGCTGTGAGAACTGGCTTTTCTCTTGAGGCTCATAAACAGGCTGTGCAGACAGTTTCCAAAGAGAGGCCTAGGCTGCTGCTTTTTACAACAGCAAAAATAACTGGAAACGACCTTGAACAGGTGATACTGGAGAATAACTGCATGTGGATGTGTAGTTTTCTGTACATCTGTTTGTAAATATCGATATCCCATTACTCTATCCAGGTACTGCCTTCCCTCCCCTCCCTGGAGGCTCCCTGGTGCCTCTTTGCTGCCTCTAATAGTCACATAGAGCAGGAATATGTGGTTGGTCATACAGAGGAAGGCAAATGATGCAGTAAGAAGTAGATAATCTAGGGGTGTTCAGAGCTTCCATGAGAGGCCCTAGTAGCATACAGTACCCAGGGTAGAGGGTTTGGGACTCTGTCCAGGAAGATCCCACCTTCTAAGGACCCAAGGTAGGAATGGACAGGGTGAGAAGGAAGGAGTCAGTGTGTATCTTCCCAGAAATCCTCAGATGCAGTGTGGAGGGGGCAAGGCAAGAGTTTTTTTTATGGTACAGTAAGGTATCTGTCCATTGGGACTTCAACTTGCCATTTTATTCACACTACACATATGCTTAACATTTTCTTAAGCTTGATTCCTCTCTTTGTCTTCTCCCAGCTTTGCTTTCTTCCTTTCTTTTACGTTGATGCTCAACTCAGAAATAGTATAATGGTTAGGGGCATGGGTTCTAGAGAGAGGGTTAGACCCAAGCTTCAATCAGTCCTACTGGATCTGCCCAAAACTGGGTTGGGTGACTCAGTTTCCTTGTGTGGAGGATGAGGAAAATGGGAATGACCATGTCGTGGTAGGTGCTGTTGATGTGAAACACTTTAACTGAGCATTGCTATGGTCTTTTTCTTGGTGCTGTTGCTTTTTTTTCCTTTCTCCCACTGGCTTCCTGTGCCATTTCAGAAGGTTCTTGTTCTGTTCTCTCTTCAAGCCTTAAATGATATCTTTTAATTCACTTTTGGTATAATATCTATTCATCTTTCTTTGCCTCTTTGTCTTGTACCATCTCATTTTTGTGTATATGTGTACATTTTCCCCCTCTCTTGGATTACTTAGGAGGCACTAGGCAGAAAAAACTTCAGATGTATTTCTTTTGGGGCTCAAATATCTTATTAGCCCTCCAGAGGGTGTGTGGGGGGGTGGGGGTGTGTGTGTGTGTTGAGTCTTCAATAACCCATCTTGCTCCAGCTGTGCTCTGATTCCTCTTTAGCTTTTGTTTTTCATCTAGAAATTCAGTAATGGGTTGAACATACACTGCTTTGGATTTTTGGCTCAGGAGCCCTTTAGAATATTGATCTTCTTTTTAAATTTTGTAATTTAAATGCAGAGTCCTTTGCCCTTGTCAGAGGTTCTTAATGAAGCCCCAGCTGGAGTCTAATGCTGACGGCTGCAGACTTAACCATTCTTCTTTAGAATCTTCATCACTAATGATGCATTTCCCATTTAGATACTGAATAACACAGGCCTTGCTAAACCAAGTTTAGACCTTTCAGAATAAAGTTGGGTGTTAGGCAATCCAGAGAACCCAGCTGGACTCCAACTCTTCCTTCCTCCAAGCTTGTCTTCCTCCTCCACGAATCCATTCTTGCCCCATCTTTCCTGAACTAGAGAAGAGCCCCTGAATGTAATAGTTTCTCCCTTCATCAGGCACCAATGCAGACACAAAGCAAATAATCTCTTGTACACAATGTAATGAATATTTATATACATTTCCCCAAATGTACTGCTTTGTATAAAGCCTGTGGTGTTCAGTTTCAAGTTAATAACATTGAGTTGGATATATTCAATATGCTAGCACTGTAATGGACATATAATAAGTAGACACAATCTTCAGGCATCTGAAAATGATGGTTTAATAAAAGCAAGAGGAAGTAAATCTAGCTGATAAAGACAGGGTGTATGTTTCACAATTAAGTAATTACAGTGAAAAAGTAAAGTAATAAAAGAACTAAATGTAAGTCAATAAATAGCTCCTGAATATTTGAGTGGATTAATTTTAACTGCATTGAACTCAATGGGATAGATTTTAAATTCCAAAATATTCTGACCTTCTAAAACACCTTAAAGAAAACTAAAAGGTGAAATTTAAAAATGGGAAAGTAACCGAAAAAAGTACCTAAAGGGGCTTTACAACTCTAGTATCACACGTAAGTGCAAAAATAGGCCAAGGACATGAACAGAAAACTCACAAAATAAAGAACACATAATGATCAATCAATTTGAAAAATATTCAATAAATCAAATCAATACACATTAAAGTGTAACATTTTTAGCCATTAAACTAGTAAAAATCATGCACACACAAATACAAAGATGCACACACAAATACAGAGATACACACACTTACTCATTTTTGCCAGGATTTTCTTTGCAACACAAATCCCACAGGATAGATAAGGTCGTGAGGGTCCACAAATAGCTTATCGATACTAATTATGACCAAATCATCTGTATATATAAGAAATTTGTAGTAGTAAGAAACTCTACTCCACCAATGCTGAATACAAGCTCTGTAACACACACACACACACACACACATACACACACACACACACACACAAACACACTGATGTTTCACTAATGTATCAAGCACTAGCAGCTGAAGTAACTCCCCAGGCCTTCCTCCAAAGTGAGGTTAGTTAGACCTTGAGTAGCTACATTATTACTTAATTTGAATAGAAAGTCTAATTATAATGCTGATACCATGAGACAAGGATATAGCAGCACAAACTGTGTAACTCGGTTTTCAAATGTACTCTGTGTTCCATTAGGCCACAAACAACCCTATTCCAACACAATTCTTTGTTTCAGAGTCACCAACAACTGAACTCACTGACTTACATTTTAATTCATTGACTACAATCCAATGTGTTTGTTCTCATCCTCTAATACAACAGATTCATCTCTTGATTGATTCTACCTAAAAAGAATGGAAATTGGTAGCATCATTCAAGAGGAGGGTTGCATTTTCAGTATATATCAGGAGCTGTAAGAACTGTCTTATTGTTTGATGTACCCATTTTATGTCTAGGGAATAGATAGAAAGAGAAAGCATGATGTCTCATACTTGTAACTGGAAAATGTTGGGAGCAATCTAAGCATCCAACAGTGGGGTATCGAAGACAAGTAATTTGTTTTATTTTTTTTATTGTTGATACAATATGGATATTCTATATAGTATTGTTCCCCTAACTAAAACATAGTGTAGGAGATTATTTAATGGCATAGGAAGATAATCATAGTATATTACTAAATTAAAAACTGGTTCCCACTGGGAGCCAGTGACTCACACCTGTAATCCTAGCTACTCAGGAGGCTGAGATCTGAGGATCACAGTTCAAAACCAGCCTGGGCCGGAAAGGCCATGAAACTCTTTAATCTCCAATTAACCACTAGAAAACCAGAAGCGGAGCTGGTGGCTCAAAGTGGTAGAGTGCTCAAGGACAGTGTGCAGGCCCTGAGTTCAAGCCCCAAAACCAACAAAAAAGGAAACTGGTTCTTACACTCCATGCTCAGAGACTGTAGGTGAAGCTTAGTGGGAGAGTGCTTGGCATTTGTGAGGAACTAGGTTCTATCTTGAGCGCTTCAAAACAATCCCTATGCCCAGTGTATAAGGTGAACTCAGCTTCTAAAATCAAGAGGATAAAAAAAAATATTAGCTTATCACGTGTGATAGATACATAATCTATAAATATATTTATTAAAAATGTAGACAGACATTAGAAAAAGCTAGAAGGCCATATAGTCCATGTCAATAGTATTTATTGTTACAGAGTAGCATGGTAGGTTTTTATGTATTTAGATACATTTTACCCAACATGTACCCATTGTTTTTAAGGTAATTTTTTTAAATGAAGTCTTTTTATATAAATAATGTAGTATCTTACCTAGGATACACTGCTAAGTGGCTTAAAGGTAGCAGGGTAAGGAGAGGAAGGTCTATGGACAGCTTCATGAAGGTAGCCATTGAAGGGCTCAAGATTCAGGAGTAAGAAAACCGACTTTGCTGGGAGAGGATGATCTAAGCCGGAAGAGGCCTGGCTTGTTCCCCATTGCCTGAGTAGGAAAGGAATACTAAGAGCAGTAAGAAGGGTGGGAAATAAAAAACTTAGGATGCCCAGGATCTGTGGGTGTCAAACATTGACAATAAGAATCTGCACTTTTTCATGACTTGGGGTCATGATGTCCAGGAAATTTTAAAAGCGAGCGAGAACAGCTGTCCTAGGACTCCGCTTTCATTTAGCTGGCTATAATTTTGTTACTTTTCTTTCCAGAGAGGACTGCCCTTGCCTTCTAGATTTCCTGGGTGTTGGTTGTTGTTGTTTTATATTAGTATACATCCTATTTTTCTCTTTTTCCTGTCCCCTTTTTGGCTCAAAAGCAAAATTGGTGAGACAAAGTGAAGTGGAGAGGTGAGATAGAGGTCCCTCCCCATCTCCATGGCTGACTCTTCCAGCCCTGCCTGCCTGCCTTGGAATTCTCCACTCATGCTGGTTCACCAGGGCATCTGGATCACAGATAAAGCAATGGTAATTCCACTGCGCTTGGGCAAAGGTAAAGCCAGGTTTGGGGACAGTCTCGTTAAAGTTTCTTATTGCTCAGTCTATGATGTGCCTCCAAGATGGCTCTCACTCCCACTCTGACCATTGTCACTGTATGTATTTCTTCTGTGGACAGTGCTCCAGATAATACGCTTTCCACTCCCTTCTCTTCAGCTGCCACATCAACCGTATCCTGGAGTCCCCCAGGGGCAATGCTCTGCTGGTTGGCGTAGGTGGGAGTGGCAAACAGAGCCTCACAAGGCTGGCGGCTTTCATCAGCTCCATGGACGTATTCCAGATCACGCTGCGCAAAGGTTACCAGATCCCTGACTTCAAGGTAAACAGATCCACTGCCGTGGGGAGAAGCCTTGGCCTCTGTCGTCACCCACAGCTCCCTGCCATTCTTCTGTGGTTCTACAGTCCCCTTGCCCAGAACTTATTCTTAATTGTCCATTTTGGTCTTCGTGTCTGAACTGGTAACAAGAAGGGCTTTTTTTCTCTCATTAGAATCAGTCTCAGAAGAGTGGCCTTGGCAAGGTCACTGGAGATGGAACATCAACACGTTCCCTTACATCAGTTTTAGCACACAGCTTGCTAACTCTTCTAGTAGCCATAAGAGGAATTTCAACAGTCTGTCCAAGTTATATAAGAGATTCATAGTTTAGAAGATGGATTCAGTAACCACTGGCCTCTGCGACCTGTACTGACATTTCCTGTTTTTAAGTGGCAAGCATATAGGACTGATGATGCATGTTGCAAGAAGTAAAGAAAGACATTATATGTACAACCTTCAAGGACTGTTTTTCCAGGCTCTCCCTTTTATCCAAGGCTGCAACCCAATCACAATGTGAAGCCTTGGTGTAATTTCCATCTGCCTTGCCCTTGCTGTTCTTGGGAGAAACACACCCATTCCAGCCAACGAGGGGAAAGGTAGATACTCACTTCTGCTCTGAAACCATAGCTCAGCCTCTCAAAGCTGACTATATCCAAGGTCACATATCAGACTCTAGTTAGGTTTTTCTTTAATGCTTCCAAAAGAGACAAAATTAAACAGTGTGGTAGAAATTATGCATTTACAGAATGATAGAAGACAGTGGTTTTATACTAACACCTGGGTTATGTACTGGATCTTCTAATAATACTGATGCCTGCATCCTACCCTGAGATGTTAATATTTAACAGATGTGGGGATTAGCCTGGGTATAAGGTGTTTGTCAAAATATGTCCCAGATGATTTTAATGAAAACTGAGAGACACCATCTTAGATCATTCTATAAAGGTAAGACCCATTGATCTAAAAGGGAATGCAGTTATCTTTACAGCAAGGAGGGTGTTTGGACTTTACAGAAGCGCTGCAGTAAGATTGTTTGAGGCTGTTAGGAAATGATCCCTGAGTGATGCTGTAGAAAACAGACCAGGGTAGGGGTCAGTGTGGACCTGAGGGGTGATGTAGCAAAGGATCAAGACTTACGACACTTGACAAACTCAGGACTTGACATTCTAGCTTAGCACTACAGCTTTCATAGGAAATATACTATATAGGAAATATACTATAGGGGTGTGTGTGTGTGTGTGTGTGTGTGTGTGTGTGTGTGTGTGTGTGTGTGTTCCCTAATAATTTTTTTCCAACAAAAGCTTTGGTGGAGTTACTCATAACAATGCAAGATGCTGTTATAAGATATATTCATCCTCAAAGAGCTAGCCCCAAATCTCTGTCTCATTGGTCACGACAAAGAGTCACTTGTTCTCAAGAGGAAGTTTCTTCCATGAAGATACAAATGAAAAGATCACCTTTGTCCTTTGAGAAGACCCTTTGTTCCCTTTTTGTACGAACAAGGGAATCCTGAGCTAGCGCAAGAGCCAACAAGACTTATGAAACCAGGGTCCTCACTGTGTAGTTCTCCTTGCTCACCTCCTTTGACATTGATGTCCAGCATTGACGCACATTTTCCTGTCTGTTGGTACAAAATACCACTCCTCCCTACCTCCCAGCATAGTCATGCTTTATTTCCACCAAAGTACATAGGAAAATAGGTCCATTCCTAAGGAGTAGATTGGGGAATCTCCCTCAAAAATGTCCTTCTTCTCAGAGATTTCTGATTTCAATGTTTCTTCCAGGTAGATTTGGCCAGCCTGTGTATGAAAACTGGTGTGAAGAACCTCAGCACCGTGTTTCTCATGACTGATGCCCAAGTGGCCGATGAGAGGTTCCTCGTGCTCATCAATGACCTCTTGGCATCTGGTAAGGGACTTCTTTCGTTTGTAGATCTGGGTTAGTCAAAGGTGGAAATATGTTTGATCCAAGTCAGAAAACTTGGTCACAGAAATGAGGGAGAAAACTGATACCATGAAGGACTGGTTTGTTAAAGTCCTTCCTATGATTGGTTCTATGCCAGCTGCTCTGACTCATAGATTCTACTTCTATTGCAAAGCATATGGTAATCTTGAAGTTATCTTAGTGAGACCAGAACTGATTATGGGAAGAAGAGTAGGCTCAGGGGCCTGAGGACTGCTGAGCCCAGAGAGGATTCTGTTCTGTCTCCATACCCATGGCAAAGAGAAGCAAAATGCATACAGGATTTCAGATAGATTAGGCATTGACAGAAGATAAGCAGAGTGAGTGTGCACATACATTTACAATAAAACGAGTTCAGATTAACAAGTAAACCAAGGATTTAGAATCTTGTAGAAGCAAAGTAAGAGCAGATATAGAGCCAGCCACCAGCTGGCTAATCATGATTAGCCAGCTAATCATAGCTACCCAGGAGGTTGAGATTTGAGGACAGAAGTTCAAAGCTAGCCTGTGTAGGAAAGTCTATGAGACTCTTATGTCCAATCAACCACCAAAACTCCAGAAGTGGAGCTGTAGCTCAAGTGGTAGAGTGCTAGAATTGAGGGGGGAAAAAAAACCTTAGGGGCAATGCCCAAGCCCTGAATACTGGCACAAAAAGAAAACAAAAAAAAATTCCAGCAGATGTAAAATGCCTTCACACAGTTTTCCTTGGTCCCCAGTGACCTTGACAGAGATTGTCAAGTACCCTATGACACTAGCTATACAAGATAGAAGTGAAATGAACAGCTCAATTCCTATTAATTCTTACTTTATGGGGTCTTTATTTCGGAATTCAGGACTATGTCAACCATTGCACAATTATATAGACATAACATGTTTTCCTAAGACAATAGAGTACACGAAAAGACTACATATTTCATGCACAAATCATTCATTTATACTGGAAGCCAATGCCACACCCCTCTAAATCCTAGCTACTCAGAAGGCTGAGACCTGAGCATCAAGATTCAAGGCCAACACAGTCAGGAAAGTCTGTGATGCTATTATCCCTAGTTAACCACCAAAAGGCCAGAAATGGAACTATGGCTAAAGTGGGAGAGTATTAGTCTTCAGCAAAATTCCAAGGGACAGCACCCAGGCCCTGAGTTCAAGCCCCAGTATTGGCACCAACCAAAAGAAAGAACACATATTATTCCCCTTGGTCTCCAATGACCTTGACAGAGATCACCAAGTGTCCTATGACACTGCATGTATGAGACAGGACTTCATTGGAAAGCTGAATTTTCACTTTACAATCCAAGTTTTTTAGGAATTCAAAACTTATGCGAACTTTCCAAAAACATACAGGCACATCATATTTATATGTAAAACAAAAGAGTACATAAAAAGACATCAAATTTTGTGCATAAATAATACACTTATGCCAGGTGCCCATGGCTCACTCCTCTAATTGTAGCTACTTGGGAATCTAAGATCTAAAGATAGAGATGTAGAGGCAACCCAGGCAGGCAAATCCTTAAGAGACTTCTTTCCAATTAACCAGCAAAAAGCTGGATCTGGAGGCATGGCTTAAGCGGTAGAGCCAGACTCTGCGTTCAAGACCTAGTATATAATGTGCATATGTTAATTAAAGGGAAAATATATACTATACTGGCTCGTAAACTGAATTTCACATCTGCAAAACTGCTCCTTCATCTAGGCAAAGAAAACAGTCAATATACAGATGTTCCTGGAAAAAAAAAGTCTGCTTCCAATTCCTCTGTGTTCTAAAAGCCCGTTCCAAAAGTGTTCCGCTGAATATTCTTTGGTTTATGAAGCCCAGGGATGATCACAAGTACCTTTCTCCATCCTCTATCCCATGTTATCATAGGTGATGCATCTCAGGATGGCTTATCCAATCCCTTTTCAGAATCAAGGTCTGTTTCATATTTTATGGTGGTATTGTCATTCCATGAAGAGCTATGCAACTGATCATGACTGGGCATTCTCTGGCTCTTTATTGGTTTATCTCTAATAAGGACCCACATTCCAGGTTCCCTACTCTGCTGGCTCCTAGCATGACACTGATCCCACACCCTTATCTTTCCAGACCTATGCCATTTACGTTGGCATTATGTTCAGGAGTTTTCCAACCAACTCTCATACCCTCCCCCCTCCCATACATGAAACTCTCCCCTTCCTAGATAGTGTCTGTATGTAACATCTCACCGCCATACTTAACTTACAACATTGCGGTACCTTTTGTATTAAATGAGTGAGGGATTCAACTGGTCTCCCATCCTAAAGCTATCCTGAAATCTAATTTCAAAAACAACCAAGAGAAATAAAACTGTGCTTCCCACAATGTATGGCTTTGGAGATGTCAGGCAGGCTGCCAGCCTCGCTCTGAATGTCCCTGGCTCCCATCCAGCCAGGTCACCTTCGCCTAAAACTATGTCTGAGAATAAGAATGGTTACACTTTTTGCCAATGGAAGTTTTAGTCCTCAATTAAGTATCTTCAGCCTTTCCTTTAGAAGACCACTTTTTAAAATGAATTTCTGAAGTTTCTCCCACCGAAAATTTAATGCAGTCAGCTTGCTCCAAAGTGGCAGAGTTTCCGACTCGCAATTTCCTTTTAAGTCTTCCATAATAAAAAAAAAAAACCAGCATGATTTGCATAAATATGTTAAGAAGGTAGGAATATAGTTAAAATTAATGCTTTCTTCCTCTAAATTGTCTTCTTTATTTTTAACCCACTTCAGCAGGGAAGATTAGAGTATATCTTCATTATATTATTCTCTTACCAAGGTATCATTTCTGACTAGAAAGAAAGCAAATGCCAGTCGAGCCAAAGCTGGAGGGAATTCTCACAATCTCATTCCCTTCTAAATGTTTGTCAATCTCTGTGATGTTATGCAATGACTGCATCTTTGAAAAGTACACTAGAGTGTAGGAAAGTTTATCTTGGGTTCCCTTACCAATAACTTGTTACTCTGTAATGATTTACTGTCCTGGGCTGGTTGGCTACAATGGTACCGTGAGTGCTCCCCCCAAAATGTCTCCTTCAGAACACCAGTCATTTCATGCCACAGACTATCCATACACTTTTAGCTCCCTGTTTTATCCCTTGGTATTCTGATATCATTGACAAATTCATACCATGATGATGTTTGGTGTGTGAATCCCACTTATGACGCCAACCACACATTTCAGAAGTAGTCTTTATATAAACTGCATCTTAGATGGATTACAGTTTAATAAAAAGAAAATAAATGAAAAATAGTTCTTGGTCCTACAGAATTAAGAAGAGTGAGGAAAGAAATGTAGGAGAGGAATGGGTAAGAATGTTGAATGACATTAATCAAGACATAGTATACCCATAAACTGCTGTGTTGAATGGCAATTCCTTTGTACAACTACTTAAATATCATTGAAAAAAATAGTTCTTGACCTTATTAGTAAAAAGATACCTAATCATACTTAGAGCAGCATGGCCACCCAAGTTAAAAACAGACTTCCCATCTCTGGGCCACTTCCCCTAGCTGTCAAGAGAATGACCTTGAGGATCACTCAGCTGTTAGTGAAGCTATGCATGGAATGTAAGCATTGGCTTGACCTGAAAAGTTCCATCCTCACTATGACCTCTCTGTGACCTAATTTATCTAATTTCTGAAGAATGTATACTTATCATCTAACTCTAGTATTTTGAAAATGCCAGAAAGATATTTTCTTTCTGTCCATAATCCAAAGGAAAGTCCCATCCAAATCTAGGGAGAAAAATAAGAATTACCCCTTACCCCTGGATTTCCAGGGCAGCACCTCTGTCTCCAGCTTTCCAGCCTCCCAGAAATCTTATTTCTACTGTGGCAGCCCAAATATCACTAACCAAGGAAAAGATCTAGCCTCATCCAGGTGTAATGTTTCTTCCTATGACAGACGCCATACTTTATTTCATTTGGAATCTTACTTTAGCAATTTTCTTTTGACTTTTCAAAAACCTTAATTGTTCTCCCCCAAATTATGATTTCTTTTCTTTGGTCCTGTCTAGATCATTTTTTGTGTGTGTGCTGTTCCTGGGACTTGAACTCAGGGCCTGGGTGCTATCCCTGAGGTTTTGGGGCTCAAGGCTAGTACTCTACCAATTAAGCCACAACTCTACCTCTGGTTTGGGGGGGACATAATTAATTGGAGATAAGAGTCTTAGAATGCTGGGCACCAGTGGTTTATGCCTGTAATCCTAGCTATTCAGGAGATTTGAGGATCATGGTTCAAAGCCAACCCAGGCAGGAAAGTCTGTGAGGCTCTTATCTCCAATAAACCACTCAGAAAAACTAGAAGTGGTGCTGTGGCTCAAGTGGTAGAGGGCTAGCCTTGAGCTGAAGAGCTAAGGGACAGCACTCACAACCAACAACAACAAAAAAAGTCTCAGGACTTTCTGCCTAGGTTGGCTCAGATCACCATCCTCAGATCTCAGCCTCCTAGGTAACTAGTATTACAGTCGTGGGCCAGCAGAGTGTGGGTCTTTATCTTTTATTCACTCATCTACCTTGCAATCAGTTATTTAGTTCCTATTCTCCAGTCACTAGATGTTGGGCTCTGATGGCTTATTTAGACATGGGTTCATGGGGAAGAGTTACAGCCAGTTGGCTCCTCTTCTCCACCTCTGAACAAAGCTGTTCTTTTTATAGCTGGTCATCTTTCTGGTTTTGAGAATTAGATCCAAGATTGATATGTCTGTGATCTATGAGAATGAAGTGTGGAAATAATTGTCACACATTTGCCATTGGATGGTGTTTCTTCTGGGAGCATCTAGAATTTGGCTTCCTCATAAGACCGTTGTATAAACTGAATTCAGGATTCGTTTCTCAGGAATTTCAACAAAGCAATACAACACTTTGGAACCAAGGAGCAGCCACAAAGCATACACTTGACCTCCTAAACATAGAATTATTACTCAATAATTCCATTAATCACAGACAGTAGAACTTTAACCATGTATCTGACTGATTCTCCATCTGCAAAATAGAAATCCCAACAGGGTTAAGCAAAAGGTATGCTTAAATGATTAGCTTTTTGTTTCCTGCTTAAGGTAATAACATCCCACAAAGTTACACAAATTTTGTGTCTCTTTGGAGTTCCTTAAGTTGCTGACCTCCCTCCTCCCAGATCCAAGAGACAGTCAATTATCATTAATGTTCCTCTCTAATAATTTCTGACTCCATATCTTCTTTATTCTGGCTGCCTCGATTATGTCATCTTTTGCTTTGATGAAGACACTTCCTAACTCTCCTCCTAGGTCCCAGTTAACTCCCTAGTATTCTAATATAAACTATATGTAATCCAAACCATAACTCCATTATTACTTCCTATCTGGATACAGGATAAAACCCAAGTGCCTTTGTGTAGGAAAAAAATGACTTTGACATTCTCTCTCCTCTCCTTGTTAACCATACTTCCCTGTTACAACTTAGCAATTCCTGGCTGAAGTCACACAACATGTTGTTTTCTGATGTCTTTACTCATGATGTTCCTTTTGAGTCTCATTCTATTCCTTGGCCTAGATTAACTTCTACTCACATTAGAAGACTTGCTAAGCATTTGGGGCTCATACCTATGATCCTAGCTACTCAGGAAATGGAAATCCAAAGGCTCATTGTCCAAAGCCAGACTAGGGAAGAAAAGTCCAACAGAGTCAACTCCAAAATAATGAGCAAAGGGTGTAGTTCAAGTAGTAGAGCACCAACCAAGTGAGCAAGCCAAATGAGAGCAAGGCGTTGGGTTCAAATTCTGAAATTGCCAAAGAAGAAGAAGGAGAAAGAGGAGGGGGGGGGGGGAGGAAAGCATAGAGGAGGAGGAAGGGCAATTGGAAGGAGAAGGACAAAGAGAAGGGGAAGGGAAAGGGGCAAGGCAAGGCAAGGCAGGGCAGGGCAGGGCAGGGCAAGACTGGGCAGGAGGCTAGGGGAGAGAGGAAGGAGAAAGCAAAGAAAGAAGACTGGTCTTGAGCATTAATTTTCTAGTAAACTTTTATTGACACTGTCTCTTCTTACTATAGTCCTCTCTGTGGAGCAAAAACTGTCAGCAACTGCACATCATCATATTGAACTGAAATATGATTCATGAAAGGCAAAGACTACATTGTAGGTGTGGGCTAATGCCTACCACCTGGTTAGAAACCCTAGAGACTTTTCTCAGACTATATTCTTCAAAGAACAAAATTTGTCATTTTTATCCACTCTCCTCCATATTGATGGGTTTTTAATGTTCTCCTTTAATATAATTTTATTGTTATTATTAAGGAGTTTACAATTTTATAAGGGCTTACAATTTCATAAGTTAGGTAATGAGTACAATTCTTCTTGGACAATGTCATGCCTTCCTTTGCTTTTCCCTGTTTTCCCTTCAGTCCCTGTACACAAGTTGCACAGTTCATTTTCTATATAATATACATTGGATATATGACTGCATTTGTTCACCCGCCCTCTCTCCACTTCTGAGCCCCCCATTTGCCCTCTCTAAAAAGACAACACCAACAATAATGACAACAACAACAACATGCTTTCTCTTTCTTTACAAAATATTTTGGATCATCAAAAGGCAATAAAACCAACAATGGTGCAATTATAAATGACGTTGCAAAACAGAAATTTTTATTGTACAAGAATTTCTGTAAATAGGTGCTCAAAATCTGGATGACTAGATTGTCTGACATGTGCTTTTTGAACTTTACAAATGAAGCACCTGATTGCTCCCCAAGATAAGTATGCGCAAGTAGTCTCTGGCCAGTAGAGGTTGAATTCTTATTCCTCTCAACCCCCCCAAAACTTGGTTTGTCTAACAATTTTTGACATTGGGAAAGAAACAAAGTCGCATTGTTTCCATTCCCCTTTTTGCTAGTGATATTAAGTATGTTCAATGTATCTTGGCTATTCCTGTTCCTCTTCTGAGTTGCCTATTTGTGGAGCTTGACCTTTGGCTCTTGGAGTCTCTTTTCCTTGTGGCTATGTAGGATACTACACAAGATACTAACCCTTTCTTCATAATATGTGTTGTAAATACTATTTGAAAATCTGTGTCTGACTTTAGTCATACCAGTTTAGTTCTGGTGTTTGAAAAGTTAATATTTTTTTAATGCTTTGTGTTTGAAGGGTCATATTTAGAAATATTATCTTATCCCAGTGCTTATGTTTTTATTGAAGTTATTATTGTCTTGTTTTTCATATTTATGTCTTGGGCTCTTTCCTTTTGTGGCAGTAGTGGGGTTTGAACTTAGGGCCTTAAATTTGCTAGAAAGGTACTCTGCCACCTGAGCCATACCTCCAGCCCTGAAATTTTTTAAGTAGCAATCTCATTGTATTTTGACACCAACATTAAATCATCCTGACATCACTTACTTATCAGTTTAACCCTCTTCATGTCAATTTTTTTATGTCAGTCTCCTATTTGTCACTAGGTCTTTTTCTAGGTCTTTCACATTTGTTTGACTTCCTTATCGAACAGCAATTTCACGTTGCTCTAATGATCTCAGCTACATAGGGAGACTTCATCTGTGACTGGAAGAATCCTACCTTTGGTTCTTTCTCAGGAATAGCCTTCCTTCACCTTTTCTCTTCTGTATACATTTTTATTTTTATAGCACGTCTCCATCTTTAATATATTACTTTATATAACTATATGAAATACCAAAAACCAGTGATCCTTTGAAGTGTATCATTCATTCTTCCATATAGTGCCTTACAAGAATCCTATTGCAATCATCACAGTTTGAAAATTGTATTGACTGGATAATCTGAAAGTTAATTTACATCCCAATATATATATTTAAAATCTAAAGACAGGTTCTAGTCCTACTTGAGCCTCTGATTTTTATACCTTTTATCATTACTTGCTAAAGGGATGTAAAGAAGTGGTATCTTTATAAAAGAATCTACAAAATTACATTGTTTTAAAATTGAGTATGGGTGAAGTTCATTTTCAACATAGTGTTTTGTACATCTCATGGTTACAATGGGTCAACCTGTATCCCTATTTAAGCATTTTGTTTTTCCCTTCCCCTCCCCAAGTGGGGGAGGGAGAGAGAGAGGGAGGAGTTGGGGAGGTGGGGAGGGAAGGGATAGTAGGGGAAAACTAAGGAGGAGGTAACAATGCTAGATAGAAAATGTAACCCCTCTGTACACTATTTTTACAATAAAAATTGAGTATGGGCAATTAACACAACATCTAAGAGGAACCAAGTTCAAAGTGCTCAAGAATGACTCTTACGCAGCCTTAGAGACCAAACATCTACAATAAAGCTCAGTATATCTAGAAAGAAAGAGCTAGAGATATTTATCTTTGTTGATTAAAAATATCTTCTGTTCTAAGAGAAAGTACTTGAGAAAATGTCCAATCATTTTTCTTTTATTATAATTTAGCTTTTATTACCTTTAAATAGTTATACAAGGGAGTTTCAATACATGTTAGTTTATAAGTGCAGTGCCTCTGTATCTGCACCTGAATGACAAACCAATATATTTATTCTCAGCTTTTCATAATCAACTGACAAACTATTCACAATATAGTAAACATATTAAATGGTTAAGTGCCAGCTGAACACACAAATTAGGCAAGTTTACAGCTCTAGGTTCAAACCTAAGTAAAAGGAAAAAAAAAAGATTAACATTAGTATTCTGTTAATGGCAATATACATTGGATCAATTCACCAGGAGAGTAATAGCAAATTAGCTAGTAAAACTGAAATTTCACATATTCAGTTATTATAATTATACTTTTTGTCTGTTATGTAGAAAAATTATTGGGCAGACAAAAAGAGAGAATGGGTGAATACAGTCATAATAACAATGTATATATATATATGAAAATGGAACCAGGTTTCTTGAAATGAGAGATGGGAGAAAATGATGGATGGAGTGTCATCTATGTTTTAGGATATGTTTGTCAGGATCAAGAAATGAAACCTCTGAATATTTGTATTGGAATTGTATCTTTGTAATTGAGAGGGTACTACACCAATCCCCACAAGCACAAGATTTCTCTTCACCTCCTAAGGCTTGCATTTTCTCCACTATAGTCTTAATAGGAATTAAGATCAGGTATATCTTTTATGTATTTGTTGCTTAGCTGTCTATGGTTTTTGTTGGTATTCTATATAACTTTTAGATTAACTCTACTTCTTGGCTGGAAAATAGAAACATGATTTAATTTCAAACATTGGTTTTTCTACACAGGAAACATGTTATTGAAGTACTGATTGTTTATGTAAATATTCTCATAGATTTTCCAGGTATGAAATCAGATTTGAAACAATAATAATTTTATTGCTTTCTTAACTATCCTTATATATCCTTACACATTCTTATTTTTTTTTCACTTTTTGCATAGTCTGGGATCTATATAATATTGAATAGAAAAATATGTTAACAGCTGTTTTTTATCATACTTTATTGAAAAGGGAATATTTAACATTTTACTTTTAGCTTAGATTTTTGCTTTGGATTTAAGGTAGAGGTCTATATTATTCCAATCAATATAAACCTATTGTTTCCTAGTTTGCCAACATTTTTTATTATTATCTTTAAGTTGTTCACAAAGAAGGTGCCATTTAACAAAGCAGTTTATGAATACATTATTACATCACCCCACTGTGAACATTCTTAGCCATCCTTCCCCTATTGATCCCTTCCCTCATTCTTCTTAATTTTTTAGGATATATATTGGGTTCTTGACTGCATTCTACTCTCTCCTCCTCTTCATTTGTCTACCACTTTCCCTTTGACCCCACCCCTTTCAAGGACTTCTTCTTGGGGTGTTATTTTTGCTGAACTTTTATTTTGCCTTTCTAAGGAATTACACTATTTTAGATCTCCCTTGATTCTACCATATTTCAGTTAATATATTTGTATATACTTTCATACCACCCAACTTATTTACTTATATAAGTTAACAAGCTAAATGTAGCTTCCACATATATGGGGAAACATGCATCCTTTGTCTCTCAGCCTGACTTACTTCAGTTACCATAATTTTTTCAAGATCTTTCCATTTCTTCATGAACGCTACAATATCATTCTTTCTAATGCATGAGTAAAATTTCATTGTGGTATATATACTACATTTTCTTGATCTATTTTCCCACTGAGGGACATGTGGATTGATTCCAAAGCTTGGCTACAGTGCTGGTTATGCTGGTGGTTTTACAGTATCCTGGTTTGGGTAAACACCCAAGAGTGGAATTGCTGGATCATGTGGCAGTTCAAATGTTTAATTTTATGAGGGCCATCCACACTGCTTTCCAGAGTGGTTGGACAAAAAATTCTCTGCATCTATTTAAATAGTCATACATTTTGTTCTTTATTAATGTGAATTATTTTCATAGATTTTTTTCTACTTTGTAGCTCTCTTTGAATTTCCAGGATAAACTTGACTCAGCTATCATACATTGATTCTTCTGCATTAAGATTTTTAAGTTTTGATGAATTAGTGAGATTGAGCACATAATTTTATTCTCCTATACTTCTTCATTAATACAATGTTTTATTTCCTTTTCAAATCCTTCATATTGGGGAGGGGGGTTTGGGGGGATGGTCATGGGGCTTGAACTCTGGGCCTGGGTGCTGTCCCTCAGCTCTTCAGCTCAAGGCTAATGCTCTACCACTTGAGCCACAGCACCACTTCCAGCTTTTTGTGCTTATGTGGTGCTAAGGAATGAAACCCAGTGCCTCATGCATGCAAGTCAAGCACTCTACCACTGAGCCACCTTCCTAGCTCTAATTTGTTTTTTTTTATTAAAAAAAGCATAGTTGGGGACAATGTTAATGTATATTTCTGCTGTTGTGAGTGTGTGTCCATGTTTGGAAACCTAATCTGTGACAGAAAAGTAACTAGGCAGTCTTCGTGTACATTCCTGTCATTACAAGTGAGATTAAAAATCTATTCATATATCCAAGAGATATTTTTATTTTCTTCACTATGAACTTCTCCTGAATCTCTGTTGATTTACTGATCTTTTATTTGTAGAGAATTCCTTTACATGGTAGAAACATCGACTATTAACCACAATGTGAGCTGATGCGTATTTCTTTCATTTGTCTCTAAGTTATGTTATTGTTGTGTTATTTATTTTTGATTTTTTACCACATTTTAAAATATTTTTATGTTGCCAAATGTATCCATTTTTTCTACCTGAAATTAACTTTCTTTTTCTTAGTGATAGAAATATGTATGTGTGTGTGTGTGTGTGTGTGTGTGTGTGTGTGTGTGTGTGTGTGTGTGTGTGTGTATATATATATGTATCTACACACACACACACATTCATGTATATCCCAAAGTAGTTTCCATATTTTCTATTATTTTATGTGGAGTTTTTTTTTTTGCTTGTTTGTTTTCTTTTTTTGGTTGCTCCTGGGGCTTGAACTCAGAGCTGGCACATTGTCCTGCAGTGTTTTTGCTCAAGGCTAGAGCTCTACCACTTTGAATCACACATAGCTTGTGTAGTTTGTAATTGATTACTTTTTTTATAATACTGGGATTTGAACTCAAGGCTTTGTGCTTGCTAGGCAAGTGCTTTACCACTTGACTCATCTCCTATCCCTAGTAGTATATAATTGGAGATAAGAGTCTCTCAGACTTTCCTAACCAGGCTGGTTTCAAACAATGATCCTCAGCTCTCAGCCTCCTGAGTAGCTAGGCTTATACGTATAAGACACCAGCACCTAACAATTTTTATGTTTTTAATAAGAAAAACATTGATCCATTTACAGTTTATCTTTTGTCCAATACAAGAACCCAATCTAAAATGTTCCAGATATAAACTTTGCAAATCCCGTATAATAAATTACTGAACAATTCATCATTGATTTCAACTATCATACTTACGGTATGCCGAATTCCATGAAGCTCTGCCTGCTGTCTTCCTTCCTCTCCAATAGAAACTGATTGCTTGCTCTTCTTAAATAGACCCACTATCGGTAGGTGTCTTTATGGTCCTTTAGATGCATAGTCTTATGCATAAATATATTTTCTATTTCATACTAAATATTAAGCTCCTTGGGAGTGCACCAATACACAGAGCCAACCACAGAGTCGTTAGTAAGTAAATGCTTTGAGAGAGAGCATACCATTCATGTGTTATAGGATGATCTGCTCCTCACTGATCCTTACTCCCCATGCTATCACTAACACAGTCCCTTCCCTCTCTGAATTTGTTGTACCTTTTAAATTATCTTTAAGTAGTTGTGCAAAGGGGTTTCAATTCAACATGTCTGTTTATGAGCACAATGAATCTTGATCCATGTCATCCCTTCCATCATTCTGTTCCTCCCCATCTTGACCATCTCACTCATCCCCTCAAGTTACCTGCTTCCACTCACAGGTACATGGAATATTATGTCTGTATTCACCTACTCTTCCTTTCTCCATTCATCTGGTTGGTGTACTAATAGTATCTATCCAGTGTCAGCATAATGTACACCAAGGTAAGATTACCAATGTCTGATTGCATCATTAAGCAAGATGCCAGCACTGCCCTTCTGTGTTCCACTGATTCCCAGGAGAGATCCCAGACCTCTACTCTGATGATGAGGTTGAGAACATCCTCAGCAATGTGAGGAATGAGGTCAAGACCCAAGGTCTGCTTGACAACCGAGAAAACTGCTGGAAGTTCTTCATAGAACGGATCCGAAGACAGCTGAAGGTAAAGAAAAGTTCCCCACCTGCCAGAGATAGTCCATGAGAGCTTCTGCTGGTGTCGTGGACACAGCTGTCTTTACAGACTATCTAGGAATAGGTGGTGTAGGTACAGCACCCTCTTCAGCCTGAAGCACCATTACAAAGGTGCCATTCTCATCTCCTTTATGATCCATGTCCTTTGATCCATGGTGATGCATGCATCAGATCTTGAGCTCATGGCTAGAAAAGCTCACTAGCTCACTGTTGCATGTGCAGCTCAGTTTTCTAGGACAGCCAGAATCCAGAGCCACATCCTCTGCTGTATGTCTCTCTCTGATAGCTTCTCATTTCTTCAGGTGACTCTCTGTTTCTCCCCTGTGGGGAACAAGCTAAGGGTTCGAAGCAGGAAGTTCCCAGCCATTGTCAACTGCACAGCCATCGACTGGTTCCATGAGTGGCCTCCACAGGCTCTGGAGTCAGTCAGCCTCCGTTTCTTGCAGAACACAGAGAACATTGAGGTGAGAAGGAGGAGGAGATTCCTCCGGGTCCTCCCCACCTTGGGACACAAGGAATTCAAGACCCAAATGTCAGTGTTAAACTTCAGCCTGACACAGAGCTGTTGAAACACAACTTTCCATATGATGAAGGATGAGTGGAGTGGATGGTTGCCTCAGTCTTTATGTAGAGATGACTCCCTGTATAGAGATGACTTCCCGTGTAGAGATAACTTCTTGTTTTTTAGCCTGCAGTGAAGCAGTCCATTAGCAAGTTTATGGCATTTGTGCACACAAGTGTCAACCAAACATCCCAGCTGTATCTGAGCAATGAGCAGCACTACAACTACACAACTCCCAAGTCCTTTCTGGAGTTCATCAGACTCTACCAGAGCTTACTGCACAGGAACAGGAAAGAACTGCAGTACAAAATGGAGCGGCTGGAGAATGGCTTGTTGAAGCTGCATAGCACTTCTGCTCAGGTGAGGGACACACCCTCCTCTCCTACCTGCAGAAGGAACATTCCCCTAGCATACTGAAGGGATCAAACTCTGGAAAATCATTTATATCATGTAGAGTTCTCCAGGGACCCGTGAGGCATCAGAACCTGTACCAAAAGTTATGGCTGAATTCCCCCAGTAGAGGCACACATCTTCCACCTTAGATCTGGTTTGCTAACAGCTCACTGAGCCTGGAATTTCTGGAGGGACCTCTTCTCTCTCCCTCTTTGCAACCTTTGTCTGCCCCTCAGCTTTCTTCTCCTCTCCAATTCGCGTCCATTCTGTTATAGTCTTTTTGATGTGTCACAAGGAAGTTGTAACCTGAGGCAACACAGTATTTTGTAGAGAAAAGAGTTTATTTTACTTACAATCCGGGAGGCTTAGAAACATCAGGAACTATTGGCTCCACTGACAGTCTCCTAGCCAATGTTGAGGACATGTGCAAAAGAGGGACTAAGGGAAGATAATGACAATTCATCCTCATGGAATCTAGTCCAGTCCCATGAGACAAGATCTACTCCCAAAAAGACAACAACTCATGAGAATGGAGCTCCACCCCTTAAAGGATCCAGCACCACAAGACCACCACACTGGGGACCAAGCTCAGCACATGCCACTTTAGCATACAAACCACCCAAACTGTAGCTCTTTCCATCCTGAAAACCAAAAGAAATGAATGGTGGAGCGAAGCAGTTGCTGGACTCTTCTCATTGAAACCTCATTTCTTAAGCAAATGCTATCTCAGATCAGACATTTCTTCTAATATATCTAACTAGCAAGCCAACATACAAAGGTCCCAATCATCCCGTCTTTTTTGTATTTTCTTCTTCGCTCTTCCAGATAGCACAAGTTTATTTTAGTCAGTCTGTTGTTATGCTTTTGAACTAATTCACACACATAAAGAATGGTTTCTAGGGACTAAGATTTGAGAAAAATACTCTGACCCTCTTGTGGGGCAAGTCCCAGTATTCTGTTTCTGGTGCACAGAACATCCATGTACCTGTTTCAATGTTTCCCAGTACCCCTATCTTGTCACCCTTTCCATGGGCATTTCTTCTTGACCACACATGGTCTCAAATCCTAGTACCAACAGGATTGTATGGAAGTGTCTCTTCTGTGTCTGTGGCACCCTTTTCTTAATCTTCCCGTGTTACAAGGTTGGGGATGGGGGATGTCTTTAAATAAGGAGCAGTCTAACTGTGGCTTCAGTATTTTAACTGTGGGAAGGGGGAAAAGAAAAGTTTAAAATAATATGTTCTAATTTCCTAATCTATTGCAGAAAAGTCATAAAATAAACCCAGAGGTCTATCTTCCCTGTGTTTTGGTAGGCAGTGGCCTACTTCTAACCAGCAAAACCCTCCCATCTTTTTAAATGCTATCAAGCTCCTAGTCACAGTGCAGGGGATTGCAGATTGCAATCAACAAAACAACAATGGAGAATAAAAGAAGAAGGTAAAGAAGGAGGAGGAGGAGGAAGAGGAAAAGGAGGAGGAGGAGGAGGAGGAGGACGAGGAGGAGGACGAGGACGAGGACGAGGAGGAGGAGGACGAGGACGAGGAGGAGGAGGAGGAGGAGGAGGAGGAGGAGGACGAGGAGAGGAAGAAGAAGAGGAAAACCTTCACTTCCATTTTCTCAAATCTCCCAAGATTTAAAATGGAACAAAAAGTTACTGGTGTGTTTGCTGACTGGAGTGATTATGCAGCTCCATCAATTTGATTTACAATTACATCTCTGTCCTTGTAGAAATAACTCCACAGCTGAACAACAGGAGACTAGAAACAGATTAACCTTCCAACATGTGAATATAAGGCGCTTCTAGGGAGCAGCCTCTATTTGAGGTTAACACAAAGTCTCCTGGCTTCCATGAATACACAAAATTAAAGAGCATTCTCTCCCTCTCCCCCCCCCCCACCCAATTTCTTTTCTTTCCTTTGATCTGCTATGAAAAGGGAATTATCAGCAGCTTCTAAGCCTCAGTTTTATTTTTTCCCCTTATGAATTTTGCATCATAAAGCATTTGAGTCAGTTCAACATGTTCCAGGAGCTCTGAAGTAATCTTTGGTCACTGTGTGCAATAGACTGCAGAAAATTAAAAGGCAAGAGGTCATACTGGAACGAAAAGTTTATGGACTGTACTTTAAATACAAATGGCTATTTCACTCTTCTAAAGTAAATAAGTCTGTGTCTTCCTTTTGCACGTGAAAAAAGACCATTCCATGAGACTGGCATCAGAATCCACTAGAGACCTCTTAAAGTGCAGACTTCCAGGCCCTACTTTCAAGAAATTCTGACTCAGTAGGTGTGGAGTCGGGCCGGGGAGTTTGCACATCTCATTCAGAGGTAATGTGGATGCTGCTACTCCTAGGCAACCACATACCCTGCTGACCTGACTGTACACAGAACACCATCCCTAGCCTCCCAGATAGTAAGATCAACAGACAATTTCCCAGTGCTGATCCTCCTGTCACCCCATTATGCCTTCAGCCCATGTTTGACTTCAGAGCTGATCCAGGAATCCAGCTGGCCTGATCAGTAGGATCCTTCATGTCCCATGTTAGCCTGGTCATCTATTTCTAGCAAGGCTATGGAACATTGAGAACCACCAAAAGCTACTGAGTCAGTGTTTTTTAATTAAACAAGTGATCTTTTTAGGGGCCTCCTTGCTAGGCAAAGTATTATGTTAGACACATGTATATTTAAAAAGAAAAAAAACATAGCACCAACCAATGTCAGTAAGAAGCAGCTCAGATCACTTGGAAATGAAGGGAAGGATTGGGGCACTCCATTCTAAAATATTTCACCATACTTCTCTAGAGAATGAGAGAGTGTCCAGTGTTTGGTTTTTTTTTTCTTTCCCAGGTCAGGGAGCTGCTTGGACCCATCAGAGAATATAGCTTTGCATCCAGTGTTAGCCACTCATGAGGCTGAGATCTGAGAATCAAGGTTCAAAGCCAGTCCACACAGGAAAGACCATGAGACTCTTACCTTAAATTAACCAGCAAAAAGCCAGCCACGGAACTATGGTTCAAATGGTAGAGCACTGGCATTGAGTGAAAAAGCTAAAGGACAGTGCCTCGGCCCTAGTTCAAGCCCCAGTACCAGCAAAAACGAAGTTGGATTTCTGTTGTGCTCTGCAGAGTTGGGTCCTCAGGGCCATGCCTACCCATCCTCCCTCTACTCATGATAAGCCCCATACTTCTTCTCCAATGCAGGTGGATGATCTGAAAGCCAAGCTGGCCACCCAGGAAGTGGAGCTAAAGCAGAAGAACGAAGCCGCAGACAAGCTGATTCGGGTGGTGGGTGTGGAGACAGAGAAGATGAGCAGAGAGAAAGCTGTGGCCGACGAGGAAGAGCGGAAGGTGGCCCTCATCATGCTCGAGGTACAGCAGAAGCAGAAGGACTGTGAGGAAGACCTCGCCAAAGCAGAGCCAGCCCTCATGGCAGCCCAGGCAGCTCTTAACACCCTTAACAAGGTAGGAGCAAGTCGGCCGCACCTGCTTGCCTCTTGGTGGGGGGATCCAGACACAATGCCATACCCAGCTATTCCTGGGAGATGATGAGAGTGAAGCAGGAACTAAAAGTGGGCTCCAAGTCAAGGCCCAGAGAAGAGAATGACATGCCCAGAGTCAATAGATTCAAGCATGATATCTAGGTAGCGAACTTCCCCGATCTGCAGAATCCAGTCCCAGACATTGTCCTGCTGTGATAACCCTGGACTACGTTTGCCCACTGGGGACTACAGGACACCTAAGCTTATCCTCAATGGTGTAAGATAGAAGGCCAAGGAAGCTGAGATCTAAGCCCAGCCAGGCTGTGAAACTCTCAACTCCATGAACGAGACTCTTATCTCCAATGAGCCACCACAAACGAAAAGCAGAAGTGGAGCTATGGCTCAACTGATCACCAGCTTTGAGCAAAAAAAAATCTAAGAGACAACATCCAGGCCCTGAGTTCAAACCCCACTACTACATAGAAAAAAAATATAATAAACAAAAAGACTAAAATATTAGCTCCAAAATATGAAAAATAATCTGTAAAACCAATTTAGCAAGTGTTCAATTAAGTGGTGATAATGGGGAGTTTTAAGTACACCCAAGCCAGGTTTCTCCCTGAGCTCAAAGCAGCAGCCAGGTCAACCTGCAGGCCTCAAATTAGACTGTGTTCAGCCCTGCATCATTTAGGATTCCTTCTCCTTTCGGTTCATTCCACATAAATCAGGCCTCCTGCTTTCATGAGGGTCCCAGCCCCCATCATTCTACCTAGGTAGACTCTGTTCACCCACCCTGGTCCACTGCTATCTGCCTATTTCAGAAGTCTGAGCAATCCTTTTTCCTTCTTCTACACTGACAGAATTATACTTGCATGTATTTATGGGTTACAAAGTGATGTTATGATTTTTCAATTCAATGTGGGATGATTGAATCAAGCTAATTAACATACCCATTGCCTCAAATATTTAATATTTTTGTGATGAGAGGATTTGAAATTTGTTCCTGGAGTGATATCAACATATACAGTACTCAACTGTTGGCTATATTCATCATCCTTTGCAATAACAGATCTCAAAAAATTTAATATGTATTCCTCCCATTTAACTGAGGCTTCTTTGAGTAGAATTGCTCCATAACTCCTAAGTTCCTCCACCCTGGGACTCTAGTAATCCCCATTCTCCTCTGCTTCAATTAGTTCAATTTGTCTTAGGTCCCATAAATGGGATGGAAATTCATTGTGTTTTGCCTTTCTGTGTTCAGTTTATTTCACGTAGTATAACCTTCTCAAATTTTATCCATGCTGTCACAAATGATAGAATGTCTTTTTTAAATTTTTTTTGCCAGTCCTGGGGCTTGATCTTTGGGCCTGGGCTCTCTCTCTAGGCTTCTTTTACTTAAGGCTAGTGCTCTACCCCTTGAGCCACAGCACCACTGCTGGCTTTTTCTGAGTAATTTATTGGAGGTAAGAGTCCCATGGATTTTCCTGCTTCGAACCACAATCCTCAGAGCTCATCCTCCTGAGTAGCTAGGATTACAAGCATAAGCCACTGGTGCCAGGCTATGTCTTTCTTTTTTAAGACTGAATTATATTCCATTATATTACACACACACACACACACACACACCATTCTTTTTATCCACTCAGCTATTGAAGGACTTTTAGGTTAATTCCATATATTGGCTATTGTGAATAGTATAAAATGAAAATGGAGTATTTCCTTGACATACAAATTTTAAATCTTTCGGGCAGATACCCAACAATGGGAGTGCTGGGTCACATGGTCATTATCTTTTCTTTTCCATCATGTCTGTAGTAATTTCCATCATGCTAACAGTGAGCAAGGGTTCCCTTTTCTCCACACCCTTGACAAAGAGCTCAGCATTCATCTCTTTAGTAACAACCCTTTTATCAGATAGGAGTGATGTCTCGCTGTGTGGTTTTATTTTTCCTCTTCAATCACAAAAGATTAGTGAAGTTGAGCATTTTTTCCAGTTAGCTATTAGCCATCCATGTTTTCATTTGAAAAAAAAATGATTATTCAAGTCCGTTGTCCATTTCTAAAATTGATTATTGGTTTTCTTTAATGAAGTTGCTTAAGTTACATATACACACACACAACATTAATTCTTTTTTAATAAGTTTTTATTGTGAAAACACTGTACAGAGGGGTTACAGTTACATGAGCAAGGTAATGAGTACATTTCTTATCAAGCATTGTTGCCTCCTCCTTTGTCTTGATCAACTATATGGATTAGTTATATTTTCTCCTAATATGGAGATCTTCTCTTTATTATGTTGCTTTCTAGACACACACACACACACACACACACACAAACACACACACAGAAGCTGTCGTATTTTGATGTAATTTCATTTGCTTATTTTTGCTTTTGTTGCTTATGCTTTTGAAATCATCTCTAAAAATAAAAACAAAAACATTGCCCAGGCCAGTGCTTGTCTTATTCCCTGTTTCCTTCTACTAGTTTCATAGTTTCAGGTCTCATGCTTAAGTCTTTAGCTTATTTTAAGTTAATTTTTGCATATGGTATAAGAGAGGGGCTCAATTTCATTCTTTTTTGCATAGTTTTTTCACACCATTTGTTAAAGGGATTATCCCTTTCCCCTTGCATATAATTGGTACATTGTAGAAAATCAATTAAATATAGGTTTCTTGCCCTTGTCCTCTTTTCCCTCTCATCCTTCCTCTTTTTTCTTCTTCTATGTCCTTCTGATCCAATCCTCCTCCTCTTTCTCCTCTGTAATAAAATGCATCCGAGTATACCACTTTCTCCTCCCCCTCCCCCACTACTCCTTCCTCCTCCCTCCCTCCTCCTCTTCCCTCCCTCCCTCCCTTTTCCTCCTCCTCCTCCTCCTCCTCCTCTTCCTCCTCCTCCTCCTCCTCCTCCTCCTCCTCCTCCTCCTCCTCCTCCTCCTCCTCCTCCTCCTCCTCCTCCTCCTCCTCCTCCTCCTCCTTTTCTTCCCATGGAGTAGAAAGAACCAGAATGAGCCACATGTAACTGGGCAGGTTTGGCTTCTTGACCAGAGAACCCCTGCGCATTGTCCTCAGAATCTTTTCACTCACACCACTCTGATATTTAAGGACCATTTCCCTGTTTGTTCATCATATTCAAAGTTAACAATAAATCTTCAGTGAATGCATAAAGAATACCTGTAAATCAGAGCTTGGTAGTAAGTCTCTGCACATTCTGTCTCCATTTTGGCAGCTTTATTTTTGCTTTTATAGTTCAACTGAAATAAATCCAGTGTAACATTTTCTGGCTTAGTTTAAAAAATGGTGTATCTTTCAATGTCATGGCCTTAAACATCCACAAAAGTTACTTATAATTTTCTGTTTCTCATGTATTTACAGTGAATTTATGGTGTATTAAATACATAATGTACAAGAAATTATTGTTAAAATAATTAAAAATTATAGATACATAGGGTCAAATATAAAGTCACTCTCATTTTCTACTGCATATCTTCCCAGAAGTAGCTCCTGTAAGGATGTGGGTATAACTATTCTGACAATTTCCTATTCCTATTTACATTTGTATAAATGTACATATAAGATATAGCATAAGCTAGGAGCTGGTGGCTCATGCCTGTAACCCTAGTACTCAGGAGGCTGAGATCTGAGGATTGTGGTTCGAAGCCAGCCCGGGCAGAAAGTCCATGAAACTCTTATCTCCAATAAACCACCAGCAAACTGGAAGTGGCACTGTAGCTCAAGTGGTAGAGCGCTAGCCTTGAGCTGAAGAGCTGAGGGACAGCGCTCAGGCCCAGAGTTCAAGCCCCACGACTGACAAAACAACAACAAAAAAAGATATAGCATAAGTTAAATATAGATGCCTCTAGCTTACTTTCCCTCTTTTTTTATTGTACTTATTTAGGGCAGACAACACGATGTTTTGATGTGCATAGCGAAACAATTATGCCATCAAGAAAAACAGTCACTTCACCTACTTGTCTATAGAGTGGGCTATTTGCATCTGGAGGGAGGTGAAGAACATCTAAAATCTGTAAGAATCTACTTTAGCAAATTCCCCATGTACAAAAATAATTTTTGGCGAAAGTATGGAGGAAAGGGATTTCTTAGACACCATTGGTGGGAAGGAAATAGATATAATGGCTTGGCAGTTCCTCAAAAACTTCACAAGAGAAGTATTTGTTTGTCATCTAGCCAACCCTGAAATCCACACTCTCCCATATGGATATCTGCATTCCCATGTTCATTGTCTTATTATTTACAATAGCTAAGAGATGAAAACAACCTGTGCCTATCAGTAGGTAAATGGATTGGAACGGTAGTGTATTCACATTTGTGCATATATACATGCAGACACGCAGACATGGGAGTACTATTCAGCAATTGAGAGAGGGGGCGGGGAGAGAGGGAGTGTCTGCCATTTTTTGACAAGAGGACCCTAAACCTCTGGCTTATTTCACTCTGTAAAATCTGTGACATGCAAAAATGAATAGGATAAAGATGTTACCTGATCTTATTCATACATTGAGTGTTCTTTTCCCTCTTGAAAACAAGGTTCTTTTAATGTCAGTTCATACATCAAAACCTCATTTTCTTAAATCATGGTATAATATACCATATTGTACTGTGTTTTACTGATTCATCCATTGTTAAGCAAATATTCTTTTTGAATTTGGTAATATTTTTTTTGGATTTGGTAATTGCAAGTATTTATCTGAGGTAAGTAAGTAGGAAAGTGTTTAATAGAACTTGTCAGACAATAATTCCCCTCCCTCAGAGATACCCATCCACTCCCTAAAGCTGGAGCATTCACATGTTACCTTGCATGGTAAGATGATCTTGCAGGTGAGACCAGGTTAAAGGTAGGGAGACTCTCATGATTACCCTGGTCAACTCTAAATGAAGCCACAAAGGCCTACAATCCTAGCTACTTGGAAGGAGAAAGATGGGGAAATCACAGTTTAAAGGTAACTAGGATGTAAGAACTTCTTGAGACTCAGTCTCATGAAGCAGTGGTTGAATGCAGTGGTGTAGACCTGTCCTGCCTGTTATCTAAGCTACAGGGAAGCACAATTGGTGGACTCAATGATATGTGTCTGTCATTCCTAGTTCCATGGGGAAGCACAGGTAGGAGAATCACAGCCCAGGCCAGCCCTGGCATAAAATGAGAACCTACCTGGGAAATAACCAACACACACAAAAAAGAGCTAGAGATGTGGCTCAAGTGGAACAATACCTGCCCAGCATCTGTGAGGTTCTGAGTTCAATCCCTCATACCACCAAAACTTAAAGAGTGTGTGTGTGTGTTTGGATATATTGTTAATAGAAGGCAATCAATCCCAATCCAATAGCAAAATACTCTTGTCTAATGATGGGGCACCAGGGGCATTCCTATTAACACAGAAAAAGACACACACAAAAACTCCCTTCACTACTGTTACTAGAAATATTCACCTGGATTCCTCACTAGTTCACTAGTAAACAAAAATTATGAATCACACCTGTGTCCAGTAATAGCACATGAAATCATTATTCACAAATACTATAAAAATACAATAATACAAATAAGAGGAGAGGGTTAAAGGCCTATAACAAAAATGCATTATAAGGTATAATAGCTTTCCTAATAGTCACACTATCCAGTTGGAAAATATAATTTCAAGATAACAAAAATAACAAAACATAAGGTACAAGTAAGTGCAAAGAAATTTGCTGAAACTGTGAAGAAAAACTGCACATTTTATTGAAGATGTGAATAAACAAATATATACAAGGTGTGTGTGTGTTTGTGTGTGTGTGTGTGTGTGTGATGGACGATTCCATTTTACAAAGATGTCATTATCCTCAATCCATTCATAAGTTAAATACAATTCTAATTGAAGTCCAGTGTGGTTTTTTTATTTACTTGTCTTTAATGTCTTCAAAACTTCCTGTCATCTAACCAATTATTAAATCTTCAATAGCTTAAATGCTCAATGATATTATGAAACTGGCTAAATAAATTATGGTGCATCCTAGTGAAAGGAAATTGCACGTAGTTTACTTAAAAATATGCTTTATGAGAAAAAGCTTAGTATTTGCAGTGAAGAATCAGGTTAAAAATAGAATAAACAGCCAGGCATGGTAGCTCATGCCTGGAATCACAGATACTTAGGAGGTGAATATTGGGGAGCTCACAGTTTAAGTTGAGTCCAGGCAAAAGAAGCTTAAATAAAAGCATCTCAGTCCAGGTCAACCCTGGGCTATATTCAAGACCCTATCACAAAAATAACTAAAACAAACGAGGCACAGGTGGCTCTCTGCTATAATCCTCCTACTCTGAAGGCTGCTAGTAGAAGTACCACTGTTTGAGGCCAGCCTGGGCAGAGAAGTTTTCAAGAGCATATCTCAAGAAATAATCAGCAAAAATCTGGGCTGAAAGTGTGGCTCAAGTGGAAGAGCACCAGCCTAGCAAGGCCACGTTCAATCCCTACTACTGCCAAAATAAAATAAAATATAATGGTGATTTCTTTTTTCACCTTTTACCTTCCTCAGAAGCAAGTGGGTCCATAATCCTGGCCTTCTCATTGAATGTCAAAGCTAGTCTTTACTCAGTTTTGTGTGCATTTAAGACAGTTTAATGCACAGATTAGAGAGGGGCTCAGCCCCCAATTTGCAGGTGAAATCACCAAAGCCTGGAAAGTTGAAGTAATGACCCCAAGGTGCAACTTTTCAGACACATCTTTCTGAAGCAAGTGAGACCTGGAGAGGAGGACAGATCTAAGGCCAGGCAGAGACAGCTGTGTCATACGCCAGCTTTCTGTCTGAATTATTTCTTGGCAGAAAAATGCCACTTTGCTATCAGGGCAGTCAAGTGTCATGAGAACAAGCTCATGGAACAAAGCAGTTTAATTAAAGAAAAAAAAATCAGTTGAGTTTCAGTGCTATTCTCCGCCATCCAAGATGGAAATTAATTTATAATAACCTTATCTTTTATTCATGTCAGGCTGCCTATTTCAGAGTATGTTAGTTAGCACGCTTGTATTTTTTTTTTCTGCTGGGTGTGAAATAATTGTGTGTTTCTAATGGGCTGAGCGTCACTTAAAGTTCTGAAAGAACATGGCTAAGTCTGGGGCTTGCCATTCGGGGAGCCTAGAAGCCTCTGGGGAGTAGCTGTGCCTTCCTTTGGATGAGTCATGATATTTAAAATTCGAAGGGCTGCTGCTGGCTTCAAAGCAACCCTTTCAGATTCATCACTCTCCAGTCTAACTCCATTAGTGGTTGGCGTGACAAAGAAAAGCTCATTCGTTTTCCTCTAACAATGTCCTTCTCTTTTCCCAGACGAACCTGACAGAGCTGAAGTCATTTGGTTCCCCACCTGCGGCTGTCAGCAATGTCAGCGCTGCGGTGATGGTGCTCATGGCTCCGGGGGGCAAGGTACCCAAAGACCGGAGCTGGAAAGCAGCGAAAATCACCATGGCCAAAGTGGACAGTTTCCTGGACTCACTCATCAACTTTGACAAGGAGAATATTCACGAGAATTGCCTCAAAGCCATCAGGCCCTATCTGAAGGACCCCGAGTTCAATCCTGAGTTTGTGGCCACCAAGTCGTATGCGGCCGCAGGCCTTTGTTCTTGGGTCATAAACATTATGAGGTTCTACGAGGTGTTCTGTGATGTAGAACCCAAGCGCCAAGCACTGAGCAAAGCCACCACTGACCTCAGTGCTGCACAGGAGAAACTGGCGGCCATCAAAGCCAAGATCATGGTGAGTGAGCCCTGAGGCCCTCTACCCTTCATGCAAACCATGCAGCCTCTTCTTACACATGAGCCCTTCAGCCATCACCCTGCCCCTCACATTATGAGAAATAGAAAGCCCAATTGTTTTGTGCAATATCTCTTACTTTTTCAGAAAAGGTAACATTTCCCATTTCTTTTTCCAGTACCTTCTAGGCCAAACAAAGCAAATCCCCTGGACCACTGATTTATGGTTCTGGTCTGTAAGGATTTTTTCTTTATCCTGAGGAAAGGAAGGATGGCAGATAGATATGTATAATAGACAGACAGGATTATCCTCAGAGCCAGAAACGAACTGAACATTCTTTTCCCCATTTTGAAATGTAGGTTTTAGCCATCTTAGCTCAGTACCTATTTTGAAGTTTATTAGTTTCAGTTCTGATCAATTGTCTGCCTACCTCAGTCAGCAAGAATGACACACACATGGGCATGTACTATAAGATCTGCATTTATTTTATGGAAGCTTTTTAAAAGCAAGTTGAATATTGTGATACCGGGAGAGGAGTGATCCCTTGTCTATAAATATAAAATGTAAGGGTCATTATCTCTGATAAACGCTATGAAAATATTATTATACCTCCTCCAAGATTGGGTGAGGGTGGTGAGTAAGCGTCATTAGCTTTCATGAACACCATGTAGATGTTATCATACTTCCTCCAGGATTGGGTGAGAGGGGCAATGGTGATCTAGGATTCAGAATTTCCCTCGAATTTCACCAATACTAACATAGTCGAAATCTACCCAACATACCTCAGTTCCAATCCAGGACATGGTATTTACTGGTTATGTCCTTAGAATGCTCAAACTTCCGTAATATTGCCTGCTTTACAGGACTGAAGACCATGCATGTAAATAAAGCATAAACCTAGAGGTAGTCCATGATTAAACAGGAAAAACTGCCTCCAGCTAGTACTCCTCTCCTGCCTCCACCCTCATTGGCTGTGTGAGCTGTCTATCACAGGCACATTCAACCATGTGCAAGAACCCAGTCACTATAGCAAACACTTGTTGGTATCATTAATTACCATGCAGCCAGTCCAGACAAAGATGAATCTTACTGCACATCTGGCATAATAGTTCTGTAGATTGTGGAAAGTAGGACTGTAGACATGTGGCATTCATCTTGTGATACAAGCTTGTTGTTTGTTAAAGTCTGTGACTGAAGGCTCTAGTTGGAAGACCCTTGCACCCAACCTCTATTTTACAAAGACACTTTGGGGAAAATAAAGTTACTTCTCTCGGTACATTACTCTGTAAATCCAGACGTTCCAGTGAAAGACCTCTCAATAATTTTCATGTTCTTCAATCTCTTCCATAAAACTTGACAAGAATTGAATTTTCAAAGACTCTTTACTGAAGTTATTTTAACTAAAGGAAACATTTGGTGCAAAGGAAATGTTTGCAAAATGTTTATACCTTTTCAGTAGCCAACATTCACTGATGGGCCCACTCAACCTGTGAAAGCAAGAAGGATATCTTTAAAATACTTGGCTACCTTAAGGAAGACTCTACTTTTCTGCCAAAATATTTTCTGGGGGGAAAATGTATTCTTGCTTTTAACAACCTCCTCTCCATGCTTTGAACACTCTACTATTAAAAAAGAGAAGGGCAAACCACCATCTCTAGCAAGAAAGGTGCCCAAGACAAGAAAAGCCTTCGCATGTGCTCCTGAAGCCATCACAGCCATCTGCACTCACATGCATCACGCACAAACTTGCACACACACAAACTTGCACACGCATACATGAACACATGAATACACACACACTGGCATCCACATGGACATGCATGTGCACACCTGTGCACACATGTGCACCCTATTTTTAAGATAATTCCAAGTAAAAATGTTGTGTTCAAACACATAAAGGAGGGGAATCTATAACAAGCCAGATTGATCACTAGAATTTCTATATGCTTATATAAGATGGAAATGTATGAAAATGTTAAAGGTGGTGATTATCTTTGGATAGTAAAAGATTTGGTTTCTGTTTACTTTTCTTCTATACTGTCTTTATTTTTCTTCCTCTTTGCTTTTCGTGCTGGGGATCAAACCCAGAATCTGCTCAACCTAGCTAAATACTCCATGATGGCTCCTTTTCTTTTTTTTTTTTTTTTTTTGATGAGGGGAGGGTTGTAATGATTGTGATTGTGTTGTATTTTGTTCGTATCTAACAAATGATGAATTATTGCTACAATTTATAAAAAGTAATCATGAGAATAAGTAATGCATTTTGCATTACAATCCCACATAGAGTAAAATAGCGAACAGTAAGTAGACAAGGGCTTTTCATGGGTTCTTAATTCTTTTATCTGCTTTAGTTGATTATTGAGGCCACATAAGAACCAACTGCCTAGTAGCTTCATTGTCATTATTTAGCCTACATAGAGTATTTATAAATGGCTTAATTAATCGCTGTTATGTAAAAAGTCTGATTCCCAGCCACTCTAATCAGAAGATGCCTGAACATCCTTTACTGTCCTTGAAGTTTCTAGGGGGCTCTCCTTCAAGGAGTCATTGTTTGAGTTTTGCTATGAGCTCCCAGCAGCCCCAACTGTTTTTTTCAATAGGAAACATATTCGACTCATTTATATCATCCTCCTCTTTCTGCTCATTTGAATTTCTAACTTTCGTCCATATGTGAAGTTGAGAGCTCCATTTCTTCATGAATCCTATGCAGACGGCCTACTATTAGCTCAATGAACCCACAAGTTGTTTATTCCTATGTCTGCACAGTGAAGTTATGCAATTGGTTTCAGATGACAACACTTTTATTTATTGCTTTTGTGCATTCAGGTAGTTTCTCTGGAGCTATCAGCCTTAAAGATGATAATGGTTAATCTCCCCAACTTCAGGTCTGCTCTCGCGCTCTCTCTTCTACCTCCCAATTTCTTTTAGTTGTTTTTATTTTGTGCTTTTGTTGTTTTTGTTTTTGCCAGTCCTGGGGCTTGAACTCAGGGCCTGGGCACTGTCTCTGAGCTGCTTTTGCTCAAAGAGCTGCTTTTGCTCTACCACCTGAGCCACAGTGCCACTTCTGGCCTTTTCTGTTTATGTGGTGCTGAGGAATCAAACCCGGGGCTACATGCATGTTAGCTAGGCAAGCACGCTACCACTAAAGCCACATTCCCAGCCTCAACTTCTTTTGTCATGACTTATTGTTTTTACAATGGCCAAGTCTAGAAACCTCTATGTTGTTTTCTCTAATCAAAATTTTAGGGAGTCATGCTCTGTCCTTAGACCAATTCATGACACTGAGACGCCAATAAATTCCATTTCTATTTTGCAAACAGGTCTATATTATTCACAGCAGCTCTGAGTGATACACTATATAATTATGCTTCTTTATTTGTACAACTCTTTTCCCTCCTGGAATTTCTACTTTTCTGATTGTTTTCTTCTTCCATTGGTTCCTTTTGTATGGCCTCTATTATTCCTATATTCTCCATTCAATCCAATATTCCAGCAAGGCTTTTTCCTTAGACCTTTCTCCTTGTCTTCGGTGTCGGAGCAAACACAAGGATTTCTGATTTTTTTTAAGTAATTTCAGTGACTTCTGGTGCCTCTTCCTGTCTAGGTTTTTTTTTTCCTGTGGTTCATCCTCAGGTAACATTTTTAGTAAAATAAAGTGAAAAGCTAGTTTGTGAGTCATTATAGTCTAGAAACATCTTTATTTTATTCTGAAATGGAACAAGTGTTCTGGGATTAAATTAGGGATATAGGTAGACCCATTGCAACAATGAGATGTACAAGACATTATGTCAAAAAATGAAGTTTACAACTTTGGCGATGGGGGGCGGGGGGGGGGGGCAGGAATGGGGCCAGGGCGGAGGGCTGGAGGGAGAGATGGGAAGGGATGGGAAGGGATAGAAAGGGGAAACAAAGGAGGAGGCAACAATGCTTGATAAGACATGTACTCATTACCTTGCTCATGTAATTGTAACCCCTCTGTATGGTATTTTCACAATAAGAATAAATAAATAAAATAAAATAACAAGTGTATTCTACCAGGTCCAGCCTGAGTACTGAATTATGAGTTGATAACTTCTCTCTTGAAACACTGGATGTTTTGAACACTTGTCTGATGAGAAATCTAATGAACCATTATTGTACATTTCTTTCCTTTATGAATGTACTTCTTTGCTTTCTGGAAGTCTTTCAACCTTCCCTTTACCCTTCATATCTGTAACTTCATATGTTTAGCTGTCATTCTTTTCTTATTCCTCATGACATATGCAGATTTATTTTCTACACTGCATAATCATTTTAAATGATTTATTTGGCAGTATCTCTTTTGTTTTCTGTTTAATCTTTTTTTCTTTGCTAGTCCTGGGGCTTGAACTCAGGGCCCAGGCTCTGTTCCTGAGCCTCTCCAATGCTCAAGGCTAGTGCTTTACTACTTGAACCACAGTGCCACTTCTCATTTTTTTACTGGAGATGAGTCTCACAAACTTTCCTGCCCAGGCTGGCTTTGAACCCTCATCCTTAGAACTCAGCCTCCTGAGTAGCTAGGATCACAGGCATGAGCTCCCAGGGCCGGGCTCTAATCTTATCTTCTAAAATGCATCTTGATTAGAGGTTGTTCCTCCTAATTTAGTCCATACCCTTTTTGTCACTGTTTGTTTCCTGATATTGAGGATATTTCCTCAAATTCATCTTTTAACCAAATGTATTATTTTCCCCATCAATAAGACAGTAATGGTAAGTCCCACAGTATTTTCTCTGATCTCTCTTCTTAATGGCATTTTGTTCTTTGTTTTATGGATGACACATGTTGTATCTCTTCTAAGCATCTCTTGCATCTTGCATTTCTCTGGGAGATGACTTGTGAGCCTTTCCCGTGCTACTGTTCTATTGACTGTAGTGACATCTTTTTCCCAGGTCATTGGGGTTTTTTTCCTCTTTACCTTAATCTCAGCTTCATTTTTATCTTGTTCTTTTATGCTTAAGAGAGCAATGATCAGAAGCTGACGACAGCTCTGCAGGTAAGGGCAAAGCAGAGCTGACTTTCTGAAGAGATATATTTCCAGGATCTAAGGAGTTATGCTGAATGAATCCTAAGTACCAGAATGTGATGTCTTTTCTCTACCACTACTCACAAGAGAATGAATAATGCCTGGTCGCATTGCACATTGAACACATAGATGGAGATATGCGAGAGCCAAGGAACTTCCAATCAGCTTCCTCTAGTCCCACCCACCCACCATTTCCAAAATCTCCAGTTTATGTGAGGCTCTTCAGGCTGACTACCTCCCCCTCTGGTGAACCATGGAAGCTGCTCCAGCTCTCTCCCCTCCTCCATTTCTTTCAGCAGACTCATGCTGGGTGCATGACGGTTGTCATTATATGGCCCTTCAGAATCTATTGAGATCCCTCATTCTCTATGGCCCGGTTATTTTGCTTAGTTTTAGAGACTTACAGGTTCATAATTGCTTCACAATTAGTTTAAGAGAAGGCTTAGGAGGAAGAAGAGGTAACTAAGGGTGACTAGTCTGCCATTATTAATTGAATAGCTTGCCACACCTGCTTTCTAAACTGCTTTGCTTTATGAACTTGGTCTTGTATTTGTTCTTCTGTATCTTAGTGATGGCCAACTAAACCTCAGTTATTTGCATATATGTGGCAGTGTTCAAGGCATCTGCTGTGTGCCCATGTGTATTTTAAGGTGAAGCTATGTATTCTGAGGGAAACAAATACTACGTGCTTCAGTTTGATATACAAAAAAAAAAAAAAAAAATCTGCCAGGAGCCAGTGGCTCACTCCTGTAATCCTAGCTACTCTGGAGGCTGAGATCTGAGGACTGTGGTTCAAAGCCAGCCCAGACAGGAATGGTCACATCTCCAATAAACTACTCAGGAAAAAAAAAAAAAAAACCCTGGATGTGGCACTGTGGCTCAAGTGGTAGAGCACTCGCCATGCGCAAAAGAAGCTCAGGGACAGCATTCGGGCTCTAAGCTCAAGCCCTAAAAATGTTCCTATACATCATACTGGGACTTGCAGCCAAGGACTTCAGTTTCTGACAGTGCTGCCCCAGACCAGCCACAGAGCAGAGACAAGTCAGGGATCGTCCAGCACTCCAAAGCTCTTGAGAGTTCTCTCCCAACCTTTGATAAGCTTGATGCTCCTAACAACAGCACTCATACCATTTTTTTTCAGACCATTGGAACCCATTTTCCCCAGTAGCAGGAAAAGATTGGTGCAATACTCCCCAACCCCAATTATGCCCATTTACCTGAGGAGCAAGGAGTCAGAGTATGGAAGCTCAACTCTTTCCTTGGATCTGACACCTTTGGGTCTCCACCTCACACTTCTCCTGCAGGATGAAGCTCATGTCTCCCCCGGGACTCTACCTTAGATCACCTCTCCCAAATTTGGCTCCTAAATCTCATTGACCTGCTCAATGAGCCTACAAGCTGCTCCCGACTTCAAGATCACCTTCACATGAACTCTTCATCCCAGCAGCGCTGTAGGTGGTGGCTTGGGCTGGAATTATTGATTCTGTACTCCCTTTTTCTAAACAGCACCTTAACGAGAACCTGGCAAAGCTGACCACCAAGTTTGAGAAAGCAACAGCAGAGAAACTCAAATGCCAGCAAGAAGCTGAAATGACTGCAGGCACTATCTCCCTTGCAAACCGTCTGGTGAGTGCTTGCCCCACGGTCTGAGCTCTGATTACATTAACAGTGCTTGTCAAAAGCCCCAGAGCTGAAAAATAGATGAGCAAAGCTCAGCATTGCTTTGACTCGGGGGCTGGAAGGAGGATATGAAAAATGTGCAGGTAGGCAGGGATAGTGGTCCAAAAAAAGTGTAAATGCTCACTCAGTTTTCTTATACAAATGTTGGAATTTTTTGTCATGGGGCTTGAACTCTGGGCCTGGGCGCTGTCCCTCAGCTCTTCAGCTCAAGGTATGCATTCTACCACTTGAGCCACAGCACCACTTCTGGTTTTCGGATGCTTAATTGGAGATAAGAGTCTCACGGACTTTCCTGCCTGGACTGGCTTTGAACTATGATCTTCAGATCTCAGCCTCCTGAGTAGCTAGGATTACAGGCGTGAGCCACCGGCTCCCAGCTCCAAGCTTATCTTATATGTTAGAACTTATTCTTTATTCTTTCCTTGGGTGAAGTAAAATTTAATTGCTGGGAGGGCTCTGACAGGTTTGCCAACCCAACCAGTGCCACTCCTACTTTTAGATGAGATCAGGAAAGTATAAATATCTTCTCCAGAATCTCTGTTGTTAGAGACAGGTGTCTTCAAAGCCTGCACGTGGAGAATGAGTTGTCATTCTGCCTCCTGTGAGAACCAACCTGGATGATGCTCCAGAAAGACAAAGACTGCTCAGCTGACTTATGCAAATTGAGCAGGGAGCTGGAGAGAAGGCAGCTAGCAAGAGGAGTCTGGATGGCCTCCTGGATGGCATTTTCAAGGATGCTGTTTCTAAACCAAACTGTTCAGCTTACATACATAATCTCAAAGCTGCATGGCTGCTGCCCTCACAACTTCACAGCCATACCTTCCTGGTACGGCCTTTTGTCACCACAACAAGGCTCAGATCAGTGATGACTATGAGTCATTCCTCCAGAAGTTAAAAAATATATATTTGTATGTATGGATTTATTATGTAGATAATTAGTGGCTGAGATAAATATGAAAAGGAATTGTGTTTCTCTTCACTGGTGAGGATGGTGTTAGAAGGCTCCAGAGTCAAGAGAAATCATATCCAGTAGACACTTCTATTTATTTATTTTTTTGCACAACTTTAGCTGATAGAGGCATGAGAAATATAAGCCACAGGGGATTGAAAAAGGCCACGGATTTATTGACACCACTCTCAGAGTTGATATCAAAGGTAGTCAACATTACACATGCCTGTCATCCAAGACTTCAGGAAATAGAGGCAGGAAGATCTCAATTTCAAAGCAAGTCTGACTATAGGATGAGACCTATCTCCAAGAACCAATAATAATGGTTGATGTCTAGCTATTTGTCTCCCCTTGAATGCGTGACTTCTTTAAATATAACAGAAGTGATACTGTGCTGGGTTTGTGTCCCAGGCTTTAAGGACTTAGACCTTTATGCATCTTACCTTTTGGGACACTTACTTGCTTGTGGAGTCCTGACTAACCTGCTGGAGAGATGGCATGGAGAGGCTCTGAGACTCCATAGAGATGGAGCAATCCTGCTGGGTCCACCCTGCCAACCAACCCTGCCAAGGTCAAAAGAGTCATCCTGGGCTGTCCAGCTTAAGTCAGCGGCTGGCTAGATAACCCTGAGTGATTCCCAGTAATGGGGTAGAAGCACTGGACTTCTGAACTTCCTGGCCCACAGATTTGTAAATGCAGGGCAATGGTTAAATCACTAAGTTTTAAGGGTAATTTATTATGCAGCAAGGGACATTTGCAACACAAGCACATTCCTCAGGCCTTCAGATGTGTTCTCTCTCTCTCTCTCTCTCTCTCTCTCTCTCCTCTCGTGTGTGTGTGTTTGTGTGTGTGTGTGTGTGTGTGTGTACATGCATGCGTGATATCATGTCCAGAAATGTTCATGATAAGCTCCCATCTCACTTCCTAATCCTGGTCACTCCTTTATTATCAAAATATAACATAGGTAAGAACTCCAGATTTTGCTTATAAAAAGCTATCTTTGTCTCTTAAGGCCTTCTCTGGTCCATACACATATATGCATACACTGTCAGGTCTTGAGTAGGCTGTTTATCAGAGCCATTGTTCTCAAACATCCAACATTTAGCCGGGCGTCCATGGCTCACACCTGGCTCAAAGCCGGCCCAGGCAGGAAAGTCCGTGAAACTCTTATCTCCAATAAAAACCACCAGAAAACCAGAAGTGGCGCTGTAGCTCAAGTGGTAGAGCCCTAGCCTTGAACTGAAGAGCTGAGGGACAGTGCCCAGGCCCAGAGTTCAAGCCCCATGACTGACAAAAAAAAAAAAAAAAAAGCTCTGTTGTAATCAAGCAGTGCCTATTGTAAACCAGTCATTAGTGTCTCATGACTGCATCCTAGCTACTCAGGAGTCTGAGATCTGAGGATTACAGTTCAAAGCCAGACTAGGCAGAAAAATTCCTGAGACTCTGATTTCCAATTAATCAACAAAAAGCCAGAAGAGGAGGTATGGCTCAAGTAATAGAGAGCCAACCTTGAGCCCAAAAGCAACATGAGAGCACAAGGCTATGAGTTCAAGCCCCAGTACACCAGCACAGCAACAAAATAAACTTAGTAGTCTTTCATAGAAAGAGGGTTACCATTCTACTATGGGCTGGGCCAGTTAGAAGCTGTTCTGTAGTTGTGAGATTTTTGTACACACCCATAGCCTTATAGTGTCCAATGCCATTGAAATTACCATGTCTACATCCCCACTCACGGTAAATTATTTATAGTAGACAGACTTGGCTTTATTTTCATCTCCACAGCATTCAGAGCAAAGGGAGGGATACCTAATTTTCCAGCATATCTTACAGATATGACATTGTACTAAGTAGTTAACAAGATCATATTCCACCCTCTCTGCACCTCTGTGCAGTGGGTGTGTCAGTTGCCCCATGTAGAAAGGGCAGAGCCTGGCAGTCTGCTTTCAATCCCCTGTCATCTTTCTGTGGCCCACATAATGCACAGCACATACAACAAGGACTTGTTTGCTAGACAAATTCCCCTATGATGGATGGGCTGCACCAGTGATGTCCAGCTGTAATCCCTGAGACTAAAGCTATAGCTCACTTGCCTGAGGTACAACACTTCCACTCTCCTCTCTGCCTTTGTGACGGTAGGTTGGAGGACTCGCCTCTGAAAACGTGAGATGGGCAGAAGCAGTGCAGAACTTCAAACAACAGGAAAGGACATTATGCGGAGACATTCTGCTTACCACGGCTTTCATTTCCTATCTTGGCTTCTTTACAAAGAAATACCGGCAGAGCCTCATGGATGGAACCTGGAGACCCTATCTGAGACAGCTGACGGTATGTAATACCCATCAGCTGGTGGGTACCCATGAGATCCTATGGCCCTCCTATCTCAATCTGTAACCCTCCTGCATCATCACTGCCGCCACCTAGGTCCTGGTACATGCATTGCTTTGTGGGTCTCTAAGCCACCCAAAGTCAGACTCCCATACTTGTTCATGAGGTTCTCCATGGGAAACTTGGTCTTGGGCCAGAAGTTGTCTCCTGGCTTTTCTCAAAGCTATAACACCCATCTAAAGACATCAAAACATCTCTCTGTCCTAGAGTCAAATGTTATTGGAGTAGTCAGGGAAGTTCGCCTTCTCTCTGTTACTGCACTTTGTTTACTGGGTCCCAAAGCTGCCTAATTTGTGCCCACAACTCAGAGACACCATTATATAGTTCCCCTACCATAAGTCAGGTGCTTTCTACATGCATTGTGCCGCTTGTTTTCTCCATGTTAACTTTTCTTCCCAACTCCTCCCCACCATATCACTCTATGCAATGTAACCAAGTAGAGAATGCTAACTCCTGATTACAGATGTCAACCTTCACTTGGATCTTCTGCTCAGAATATTTCTGATACTCACTCAGCTTATTCTCATTGCTCTTGATCATCAGTCCACAAATACCATGTGTAGTTGGATTCCAGTGGCTCACACCTGTAATCCTAGCTACTCAGGAGGCTGAGATCTGATGATCACAGTTATCCAGCCCGGGCAGAACAGTCTGTGAAACTCTTATCTCCAATTATCCATCAGAAAACCAGAAATGGCACTGTGGCTCAAGTGGTAGAGCACTTGCCTTGAACTAAAGAGCTGAGGAACAGTGCCCAGGGCCCAGAGTTCAAGTCCCAGGGCTGACAAAAAAAAAGAATATATATATATATATATGTATGTATGTATGTGTATATATATATATATATCATGTATATAAAAAAAGTACAAGAGACATCCAAGAACAGAATGCCTTTGGCTCACTGATAGTCCAGCTGACAAGACTAGGTTCATAATACTCAGCTACAGGAAGAGCCCACACAGAGAGTTCACCCTATACGTTGTGTGATATATATATTCCAAAACTTGATGAAAAGAAATGAGGATCCTTAAAACGAAACATGCATTTTTTTTCATATTGATGGTTAGTTTCCCAGGAAAGCTCAAAAAGCTGATTATTTGTTGAACAGAAGTTTAAAAACTGAAATACAGTACTAGGAATCCTAGGGGTACTGATTAACTTGATACTAACATAATGGTACAAGTATTGTGAGCTAGTTATATTAACAACACTAGTTAAGCAGTACTTTCTTTCATCTTTACCATGTGTGGGAAAAAGAAATCATTGAAAGTACAACCGAGGGAAAAAGTGAGTTACTAACTAGCAGAATATTGAGCATATTTCTGGCTTTGTAGGGGGCTCTTACATATTTTTGTACCACAGACTTGTTTCTCAGTGTCTTAGTCTGTTTTCAGCTACTATCATAGAATACCTGAGGGTGAGTAATTTATCATGAACAGAGATTTAGTTGGATCACAGTTCTGGAATCTGGGAAGTTGGAGAACTCACCTCCAGCATCTAGTGAGGGCTTTCCTGTGGCAGGCAGAAGAACAAGCATGAGCATGAGCCAGGGAGCAAGAGATTACCAAATAAACCTCCTCTCTTGATAACTAACCCACTTCCTCAATAAAGACAGCAGCCATTGGGGAAGTCAGATTCCTCACGGCTTAGTCACCCCTTACTAGGCTCCCCCTTCCAATCCTTGCCCTGGGCATTCAGTTTTTCACACACAGATTTGGGGAAAACATTCAAACCATTACGGGCAATCTGGGAAAGCCCATGCAGTCCTGCTCAGAATAATGTTTTTAGTGCATAAAACAAACAAAAATAGGGGCTGGAAAGGTGGCTCAGTGGTAGAGCGCTTGCCTTGCATGCATGAGGCCCTGGGTTCGATTCCTCAGCACCACATAAGCAGAAAAAAAAAAAAAAGCCGGAAGTGGCGCTGTGGCTCAAGTGGTAGAGCTCTAGCTTTGAGGTGAAGAGCTGAGGGACAGCGCCAGGCCAGAGCTCAGGCCCGAGCTCAGGCCCACGACTGGACCCAAAAAATAATAATAATAATAATAAAGCAAAAATAAACTCAAAGGTAAGAAAACATATCCAGATGTATTTCTGATCCCAGAATAAGAACTCCCAATGGTGTTGATTCCCATTTAGAGATTTGCTTGATGGTGCAGCATCTGCTATTTGTACCCTGAGCAGCCACATAAAGGAAGTGGGGGTGAGACAGGAAGTGGTTTAGAGAGTTTTCCTGAGGTATACTGAGGAATACAAACTGCGCAGATGAAAGAGATGAAGAGGTTAAAAAGGCATGTGTCTGAATCTCAAAAACATGATGCTGATTGAAAGTAGTCAGACATAAAAGGTCATATTTTGTATGTTCTCATTTATATTAAATGTCCAGGATAGGAAAATCCAGAGAAATATGTTAGCAGCTGCCAAAAGTTTGGAGAAGAAAATGGAAAATGAATGATGAGTATAAAGTTCCAGTCCTTTTTCCTTTTTGGTTTGTTTTATTTCTTTGTACATTTGTTTTTTGTCTTTACTTGATTTACTTTGGGTGCTTTTTTGTTGTTATTGTTGTTGGTACTTGAGATTTATCCATGGCTTCCTGGATGCTAGGCAAGCATTCTACCACCTTACCCATGCCCTGCACATTTTGTGTTTGAGATGAGTTTTTTATCTTTGCCTCACATTTTAGATCCTCCTTCCTGAGCCTTCCTGGATTATAAATGTGCATCAGTGCACCCAGCTTGAGAAGTAGGTAGAGCATTTGGAAGTAGATAGAGCTAATGGTTGTACAACATAGAGAATGAACAAAATGCCACCAAATTGTGCACCTGAAAGTGGTGCATTTTATGTTGGCCATTTTCTCTTATTTTTTGAAGTATATAAATCATCAGTGAAAAAAGATTGCTTATAGGAGAATTTAGTGAGCTGACAAAGGCCAAAAGAGAAGAAAAGGGAAAGTCTAGCACACATCAGGAGCCCTGTGGGGACACAGGAAAGGACATGAGTAGCATTCAGGGCTGGGAAATGTCAGCCAGCTTCCTGAAGGCACCAGCCAGGGGAGTTGCTGGGTGGGGCAGGGGAAGAGAGGGCCCTGCAAGCAGCCTGGCAGTGGAAGATTGGGGCAGGGAAAAGCAAGCTTACCCAGAGGTTGGCAAACTGTTGAAACAGATAAGGGACAGAATGGTTTGTGTGGGCTGGCACCCACAGCAGAGAACTACCAGTAGGCATGTGTTTGGAGAACACATTCAATCCATGGCAAGCAGTCTGGTAAAGCTTCTGAATTCCTGCTCAGATGACTGTTTCTGTGCATACTAAAACAGAGAAATGTATCAGAATACATTTGTGATCCCAGGACCAGAAACCCCTAAGGGCTGATTTCTCAGAACTTGTGGGAGCGTACATGAGAAATAGAAATGAAGCAGAGAAATAAATGTGCACATGGCTGAGGGTATGTTGGAGGTTGCAAGTAAAAATATAAGTAATCTCTAGTAGAAACTTGATTTGGGCCCCTAGATAAAAAGCAAAGAGGTGGCCACCTAGACTGAATTTCTGTTGTTCATCCATCCAGAGCCGGGTGGAGCGGGGAGACTATCATGAGTTTTAACACAATAGGCTTCTAGGAATAATCACGCAGCCAGGAAAGCAGCCTTCAGAAGGATGTTAATCTTGCTTTTAAAGGAGTTGTGTGAGATCATGAGGCAGCAGTCACCCACTCTGAGCATGCGTCACCTCCTCAGGTTGCCATTCCCATCGCCCCAGCCCTGGATCCCCTGCGGATGCTGACGGATGATGCCAACGTGGCTGCCTGGCAGAACGAGGGCCTCCCTGCAGACCGCATGTCCATGGAGAATGCCACCATCCTCATCCACTGTGAGCGCTGGCCACTCATGGTGGACCCTCAGCTGCAAGGCATCAAATGGATCAAAAACAAATATGGAGAAGACCTCCGGGTCACCCAGATTGGTCAGAAAGGGTAAGTGAGTGCCCAAGCACAAATGCTACAGCATATGCCCTTTGTGCAGGAAGAGGAAAAATATGTAAGGAGCAGATCCTAAACCCTAGCAGCTTGTTTTTCTCTTTCTCCATGTCTATCCACAAGGTAACCTTCATGGATCTCCTCTGGGTTTAGGAAATACCTCAGCAAAGCATGCCTAGATACCAAGCCTTTTCTTTTCCTACCCATTACAAACCATGCACTATCTATAGGAGGATTCCTAGTTCACCATAACCTATGACATATTTGATAAAGAACCATAAGAAAGGAGTATGAGGATTCTCTCTCCAATTGACCAGCAAAAGGCTGAGCTAGAGGCCTGGATCAAATGATAGAGCCCCAGCTATGAGCAAGCAGGTTCCTGAATTCACATTCAAGTACTTGAGTGTATGTATGTATATATAATTCTGTATTGTATAGTTATACAATACAGAATTATATATAATTATAAATCATAAAAGTGAATCCCTCTTTCAGAGCAAACTTTCTCAAGAAATGAACACCCAGGTATCACATGCTGTATTTTTATCTATGCCTTAGTCACAGAATAATCTAACACCGGCCTTCTTCCCAAACTTTGCTTAAACTAGTTCTTTCTAGGTGGCTAAGAACACTTTAAACAGAAGCTGGGGGAGGGGGATAGTTTGTTGGTTTGTTTTTTTTTGCTCAGTGCTACATCAATAATACTTTAAACACTTCCTGACACATCATAGGCCTTTCATAAATATGCATTCAGTTAATTCTCCATTCATGTACATTGATTCTTTTTCTGTTGGGTTGTGTTCTAGATTTGTTGTGCATTATTTGAATTTAAGTACTGTACTACATGTAATATGTATAATCTTTAGTCATATGAATGGAAATTTGTTTCAAGTCTCTCATTTGTCTTTTCATTTTACTTGTGGGGTTTGACATAATGCCGTTTATTTTATTATAGGTATTATTTGTCCAAATTTAATACCCAGTGGTTCTTTTACAGATCATTCTTAGAAAAGCTTTTTTTTCTCCAGAAATTATTTAAATCTTTACCCACATTTTTAAATTTTTCTTTTTACATTGAAATTCAAACCCCTTAAATTTATTTAAGGTCCTAAATGAGACTAATTTTCCAACTGGTTAGTTACTATACCACCTATTAAATTTTCCATTCTTTCCTCAGTTAATTAGAAATGCCATTTTACAATATTATTTTCCTTAAACTTTATTATTTTCTATGTATCTAATACTATATTAGCTGTTAATTACTTCATTCTATATTTAGGAACATTTTCTGTTGCCTCATCATTGTAAAACAAATAGAGGAAGGAGTTACAAACAAAACAGTTAACGAAAACCCATAGTTAGTCAGTTAAAAATACTAGTAATTGTTTAGTATCTGATTTCTTTGTATTGTTGAACTTGCCTAAAATATTTCATTACTAAGCCAGGCATAATGACACACATCTATAATCACAGTTCCTCAGAAGGCAGAAGTAGGAAAAACAACTCATATAGTTAGCAAGACACTATCTCAAAAACAAAAAATAAATGAAAACAAAAGAACAGGAGGCAAGGCTCAAGTAGTATAATACTTGCCTAGAAAGTTTAAAGCTCTGGATTCAATCCCTAGTACAGATACATAGGAAGGAAGGGAGGGAGGAAGGGAGGGAGGGTGAGAGACAGATAAATGACTAGATAGATAGATAGATAGATAGATAGATAGATAGATAGATAGATAGATAGATAGATAGATAGATAGATAGATTTAAAAATAGAACTAGATAATGAGTCCCTTGTCTTCATTATCAATTTATTTTCTTTACATCTTCATTTTATTCTTTTTTTTGGGGGGGGGGGTCCGGTCGTGGGGCCTGAACTCTGGGTCTGGGCGCTGTCCCTCAGCTCTTCAGCTTAAGGCTAGCACTCTACCACTTGAGCCACAGTGCCACTTCCAGCTTTTTCCTTTTTGCTTATGTGGTGCTGAGGAATCGAACCCAGGGCCTCATGCATGCAAGGCAAATGCTCTACCACTGAGCCACCTTCTCAGCCCTTATTAGCTTATTTTACTTTAAGAACTTTGGTCAAGTTCTGTAAAGCTTGATCATTATTTTAGAGCAATGAATTGGAATTATATCAAACTTAAAAATGGATTCCTGGATCTAGTAACATGCTTATTAAACTCTTCATAACACTAGAAAGTTAAAAGCAACCTAGATCTTTAGGAACATATTGATAAATATATTCTGGTATATAAATACACTCTAACTATCCAGTCATTAAAATTATTTGAGAATATTTAACAAGAGGAAATGTCTATCATGTACAAAACTAGGTTACACAGTTAAAGTGCTATGAGTTCAATCGTAGGAAAACAAAGCTTGAAAAATCTAACACAAGTCAGACCTCTCTGACTGCATGTTTCACATACTTAGATTCAACCAGTCAGTCAATCAATCATACCTCAGAATCACCTGGGAAAACTCACATCTGTACTGAACATATGCAGATTTTTTGCCTTTTGTCATTATTTCCTAAACAATACAGAAAAATAACTATTGTATTAGGCATTATATGGAAAATCATGGGAGAATGTACACAGGTGATACAAAAATATACCATTTTACATAAAGAGACTTAACCATTGACCGGGGATTCCTGGGGGCCTGGAATAATTCCCCTCTGGTGTCCAAAAGACTACTGAATATCAAACAGTAAAAGCTAAATTGGGTTTTGTTTTGTTTTGTTGGGGGTTTTTTTTTGGTTAATCATGGGATTTGAACTCAGAGCCTGGGCGCTCTCCCTGGGTTTTTTCATTCAAGGCTACTGCTATACCACTTTTGATCCACAGCGCCACTTCCAGTTTTCTGGTGATTAATTGGAGATAAGTGTCTCATGGACTTTCCTGCCCAGGCTGGCTTTGTACTGTGATCCTCAGATCTCAGCTTCCTGAGTAGCTAGAATTACAGGCATGAGCCATCACCTGGCTAAAAACTAACCTGTTAATAGTAAATGGAAAGATTAAGATTTTTTATTTCTTTTTTAAAATTCTTATCCTCAAGAATTTGTATAAAGGGTTTCAACTGAACATGTCAATTTATGAGTAAAATGTATCTGATCATTGTAACCCTTTCAATCACCCTCCCCAGATTATGGTTCATTTTCATAGTTCCCTTTTATGTTCAATTTCTCCTCGTTTCTAAAATTGTACAAAACCACATAAATGCCACTTTAAATGGAGAAAAATGTAGTCTCTAAAGACATTTCTAATATCTCTGTGCCTCCAAGTTTCCCACTATGCCTTGGGGGCCACCGTCGCCTCATGAAGTTGCCTCTGAATCCGACCTTCCCACCGACTCATGCTGCCCGCTTGCTTCCCCAGTTACCTTCAAACCCTAGAACATGCCCTGGAGGCCGGAGATGTGGTGCTCATTGAAAATCTAGAGGAATCCATTGATCCTGTGCTGGGCCCCCTTCTTGGGAGAGAAGTTATTAAGAAAGGACGGTAAGACTTGGATGTGTGTCTGCCCCTTGTGAGGACTCAGATCAGGGTCTCTGGCAGGACTATGGGGAGGTCCACTCTTTCTAGAATCTCCTGTCCTCAGCTTTTATCAGGCAGCTTCCTCCAGTGGGAGCAGAGGGCTAGAAACTGCCCTCAACTCCTAGAGAAGGCTTGCTAGAATAAACCTTACTTGCATCCCTCAGCAATTCATTGACCTCCTTTTAGAAGGCCACTAGGTGTGATTTGGGAGGAAATTTGCAACAAGTGGTCAAAAAAGCTGACTTTTCAGATGAGAATTTTATTTTTTTATTTTTTGTTATTAATTATTGTTTATTATTAAAATTATTATTAAGTACTTTTACAAAGAGGTTACAATCCCATAAGTCAGGTTCTCAGTGTAATGCATCTTGATGAATCCCACACCTTTTACCGTTCTCCCCCATCTTTTCCATTCCATTTTTGCATAATGTACATTGAATATAATGATTGCATTTGCTCATCCTTCTTCCCTCTATTTTGCTGGCTTTTAGCATATTTACTCTAATGTCCATGGGGATCATTTTATTCTTTGTACTACACTTGAGTCTATAGTTTGATACCATTTATTATGTTTTAAAAATTATTTGCCATTATCTTTCCCAATTTTTGTTTTTGCTCCCTATTCCTCTGCTTTTTTGTGGATTTTCTTTTACCCACTGTTGTCACTGTTTTGGATTTTGGTGCCCTTTGTATTGTGTATTAGTGTATCTGATTTGGAGATGGGAAGGGGAAATCACAGAAATGGTGAGACAAAGGACAAAGGTAATAGTAATAAAATGCAATGGTAATACTCATGAGACACTATGTTGGGAATGAACTTTACAGCTTGTGAGGGGAGGGGAATCAGGGGCATAGAGGGAAAGAATGAGGGAAGGGGTAACAACGTTCGACAAGAATTGTACTCACTTCCTTACTTACGTAACTGTAACCCCTCTGTACATCACCTTTACAAGATGGGCATTTTATCCACGCTAAACATTTTGAGTTCTGAGGAATGGTTTCTTTGTCACCTCGGTGGACCTCTGTTGACTTGGTGTGCTAGTAGATAACCCAGACTTAGCAAGTACCAGGCAGAAAGGTGAAGGAGGGGAGACCCGGAGGAAGCACAGAAAGCTATCAGCGCACCTGGTAAGAAGTGCTCATTTTCATGAAGGCGTCCTTGACTCAGGGGCCATCTGAAGTCTCTTTCCTGTTGCTTATAACAAGATCCTTGGTGCTTTGTAGTTTACAAAGAAATCAGCCTAATTCTACTCAGTGTTAGCAACATAATAGTTCCAAGATCTGTTAGACCTGCTGAGAGCCTCAGACGCCACCACAGTATGCAGGATGCCATCATGACAGGAGTGCGTGTGAGATGAGATCATGTGACCAGAGGGAGCGAGAGACTTGAGCTTCTCATCACAACCTGTTCTTTTGGTAACTGAGCCATTCCCACCAGTCCTGACCCACCCTCTAGTGACATCCTTAATCCTTTCCTCATGATCTCCCAACCAAGTCCCCCCTCTCTACCATCTCAGTACCATCACACTGGAGACTTAAGTGTATAGCACACCAACTTTGGGGGAAACAAACTCTATCTGAGCTACAGCAGAAGTCTTACTCACTGCCTGGGCCCTAAATTGCCCTTCGTGACTTGAAGCCATGCTCACTTGTACTTTTAATTGTTTCCCCACATGGAAGTCATTCAACCTTAAGGAAAGAAATAAACTATAATAGGTAGCCTAGAAACACATTTTTTTTGTCAACTAGAAGATACCCCTTCCTCCAAACACTTTACTGCCATCTACTGGAAGGTTTTCATAGTCTCCTAACCTATATTGATCACAATGGACTACCTCTGGAGTTTCACAGTGCAAAATCAAAAACATGGTGGCCAAGGGAGAAAGTCTATATATGATGATACTTCTCAGCCCTTATTAGGATAAAGTAGGGTCCTAGGGTGCATGATGGATATGCTCAGAGAAAAATCCATCCAAATATGGCAACATTATTGGTTATGATCTTGAAATAAAAATACTTAAAATTCTGACCCTGACCAAATCACACAGGAAGGAACCCCCAATTTCACTTAAACCTTTATGTTCTAGATTTATTAAAATTGGAGACAAAGAGTGCGAATACAATCCCAAGTTCCGACTCATCCTTCACACCAAGTTGGCCAACCCTCACTACCAGCCTGAGCTGCAGGCCCAGGCCACCCTGATCAACTTTACAGTGACCAGGGATGGATTGGAGGATCAGCTGCTAGCTGCCGTCGTAAGCATGGAGAGGCCAGACCTGGAGCAGCTGAAGGTATGTTGGGTGTTCCCTAAGGGAAGAAGAAAAGAAGAAGGGGAAAAAAAGATGCAAAGAGAGGAGGAGGAAGGAAGGATTGCTCTGTCAATAGAAGTGTGTACCACTCTTGGAACTGGTGGGAGGTAGGGGATGCTTTCCCTAGGACTAAGCATGGTAGATTCTGCAAGACGTTGGCAGAGATTCAACCCCATCGAATAACCCAGGAACACCTAGGAGAAAGAGAGGCTGTGGAGAAGGACAAAAGCAGAGAGACCACCTGGGAAAACAGACATCCCTATCACAAGAGCAGGGCCTGGCAAAAGGCTTGGAACCTCTAATTGCACATGCTCACAGGTGGCCAACATCCACAACTGAATGGAATTACATTTTGAAAGAGTAATAAGAAATGGGCTCAGTCCTGCTAGGGTCATGTCTTAGGCACCTCTGAGTATCATATCAAAATCCCATAGTCTGGTGGCTGGCCTCCACAGTCGCAGGAGTACTGAAGTCAGGTTACCAGCACGGTTGGTTTCTGGCAAGGTTTCTCTCCTTGCCCTGCTCATGTGACTTCTTCTCCTGCATGCCAGGCATCTCTTCCAAGAGCACGAATCCCATCAGACCAGGGCTCCACCCCCTGCGGCTTCATTTATCCTTGTTCATCTCCCTAGACTCCAGTCTCCGTTACAGATGAAGGGCTTCAATATATAAATTTGGAGGGGAGCACAATTGAGTCCACAGCAGGTGGCTGGCTTTATTTCCTCTCTTTAAACCTGGTTATATTAGAGAATATAAGCATAAAGATTATAGTGTATGTGAGAGTAAGTTCAAAGCTCCCTTAGACCTGTTGAACAGACACCCAAGGAGCACTAGCTCCATAACAAGTAAGATTGTATTAAGTCCAGAGGATTCAGCAGCAGCCAGGGAAAGCTGTGTCTTTAGCCACAAAGAGCTTCCAGTCTAGCAGAGGAGCATGGAAAATAAGAATGCAAACAGAGAAGGTAATAAGAACTTTGAAGAAGATGAGACCTGGTCATATGAGAAAGCCAGAGGGCTAATTTAAATAGAGATCAGTGAAAAATCCTATGAGACGTTGACATTAGAATTGATTCCTAAATAAATGGTATCTGGGCACAGGGCACCACCAGCAAAGAGAATAGTGAATTCTAGTCTTTTAGGGCAGGAAGGAGATGTGCTTTCAAGAAAAAAAGTATATAGAACACAGCCAGATTAGCCTTTGGCTGAAACCTCAACACATAGTTTGGGGTTGTTCTTCCCACAGATCAACAGGCTGTAAAAGGGGCAAGAAGATAAAGCCTGAAATCAATTCCTCAGCCTCTAAACTAAAAATAAAAAGTGTCCAGTGGAGCCTCACCATCAACAAGGAAAGAGGAAGTGGGACTCTCTCACATACCAGTCCTCCTTCTGCCTGAAAAAGGCAGATATAGTCTAAACTATGCCCAACAGTAGCTGTTTGTTCTTTTTAAGGAATCCGTGGGAGAGCTCTTCACTTGGGTCAGTACAGTGATGAAAGAGAAGATGCTCTATACAAGGAAAACTTAGTACTTTCCTCTATTCAAAGCCATGAGTTCTGTGAAGTGGCAGGACTCCAGGGAGAAGGAAGCGGTCATAACCTCAGCAGGATTGATGATGTGTGAAGAGCATAAGCCAGTCAAAGGCCTCAAGTCCAGCACAGTATACTCTGTGTCCGTAGAGGACAAGGCCCAGTACACCTCTGGATACCAAGATCAGCTGATGCTCAAGCCCCTTATTTAAAAGTGTGTAGTCTGGCAAGGCACCAGCAACTTATGCCTGTAATCCTAGCTACTCAGGAGGCTGAGATCTGAACTGTGGTTCAAAGCCAGCCTGGGCAGGAACATCCATGAGACTCTTATCTCCAATTAATCACAAAAAAAGCCAGAAGAGGCACTGTGGCTGAAGTGGTAGAGCAATAGACTTGAGCAAAAAGATCTCAGGGTTCAAGAGTTCAAGGAGCCCAGAGTTCAAGCTCCAGAACTGACCCCCCGCAAAAAAAAGTATAATTCTTACATTTAACCTACACATCCTCCCAGATATTTAAAACCATTTGTAGTTCACTTGTGAGACCTAATACAGTGTGAATGTATATACTATGTTGTTTTGGAAATTATAGCAAATGAAAGCATTTTTCCTATTCATTACACATGCAATATTTTTAATGGTTTTCAATGTGAGGCTTTACAGAACCAGCAAATACTAAAGCCAACTATGAATGGTTTAGCTGAGGTTTGACTCCTCTTGTCCATCTCTTCAGTTAACTCTGTTCACAGCCTCAAGTAATCTGCTGTTTACCTCCAGTTTTCTCTGTCTACAGGGAGAAACTCTGGCCCCATGAACATTGATTTGTTTAGTCAAACCTGTCTTGAAAGTAAGACATTCTGACATCTGCACCTGACCCCTTCTTTGTTGATTTTTGCAGTCAGAGCTCACAAAGCAGCAGAATGGATTCAAAATTACACTGAAAACATTAGAAGACAACCTGCTCTCTCGCCTCTCCTCAGCATCCGGGAACTTCCTGGGGGAAACAGCCTTAGTGGAGAACCTAGAGATCACAAAGCAGACTGCCGCAGAGGTGGAGGAGAAGGTACTGTTACTTGGGTGAATCTGGGAGGCCACAGAAGCTGGCCCACCTGCCATTTTCTCTGTTATAGATGCCTGAGTCTGATGAGAAAGAGAGGGAGAGAGGGAAGGAGGGAGAAAGGGTTTAAGGTTTACTGGTAGAGTGCTTGCCTAGCATGCCTGAAGGCCTGGGTTCAATTTCTCAGTCCCATATAAACAGAAAAGTCAAAAGTGGTGCCTGTGGCTCAAGTGGTAGAGTGGCAGCCTTGAGCAAAAAAAAAGCTCAGGGACAGTGCCCACATGCTGAGTTCAAGCCTCAGGACTGGCAAAAAAAAAAAGGATAGAGTTTCTGTCCTTCCAAGTCCATTTAGTCAGGATTCCTGAAATGACCACCTCCCATCATAAAGCTCCCACTTTCTGGAAAGTGCTGGACATCTCCACCCTGCAGACCTGTGATGAGTGGCGGGGTGTGTGGATGCTTACTGTGCAGGAGACACTGAAAACCTGGAAGAGTTTGTGAATTTCCCTAGGGCTGAGTAATCACACCGATTTAGGTGGGATTCTATCCCATTTCCAGTGAGAACCCCACTGAATTGATTAAAAGTAAAATCTCACAAGTCTGATTTCACTATTTGTATTTATTTATTCATTCATTTAAGGTAATGGGATTTGAACTAAGAATCTTATATTGGGTAGGCTGGTGCTTTACCACTTGAGCCATCCCTCCAACCCTGCTTTATTTCTGAACTTTTCTTCCCAGACAGGCCTCAATTAAACCAAGATCATTCAGACCCCAGCCTCCTCTTGAGTGGCTAGGATTACAGGCATCAGCACCCAGCATCTGGCTACAAGTCTCATTTCAAGGAGAAAACTTCAATTACCTCCCAGGAAATCTCAGTGCCCCCCCCCCAATAGCTGAGAAGCAATTCGATTTGTAGTTTCTTTATTTTCCAGTGTTTGGAGGGCTTCTCACCCCACCTTGGAACTAGGAGATCCTTTGATGAGGAAGGGTTTCAGCTCCTCATCCTTCCCCCCACAGACTAGCCTTCTGGATCTCAGTCCTGCACTCTCAGAACCAGTATGGCACTGTTTCTGATTAGGATAGTGTACAACAATAAGTGTCTAGAACCATATGTCTACTATCAATCTATTGAGATTTCTCCAAGTATGAAAGGTTTTGTTCCAGGTAGGGACAAAATAGAAGAACTGCAAAGTGGGCTGGAGATTCAGCTTAGTGGTAATATTCTTGCCTCCTATACAGGAGGCCCTTGGATCCATTCCCAGTTCTAAAGAAAGGGGAGTGGAGGAAAAGAAAGGGAAAGGAAGGGAAAGAAAGGGAAGGGAAGGGAAAAGGAAGGGAAGGGAAAGGAAGGGAAAGAGATTGGGGGAAGGACAAAGCAAGTGACCTGGCCATACATATTAGAATAATTAACTCAGGTTAATTTGGAAAAGAGGAATCAACTCAACAGCTGCTGTGTGACCACCAAGTTTTATCTGTGACCCCCATGTCTGTAGAGGGAAGCATGTGAGTTTGTAACGTAGTTGCTTTAGAGAGTCTGCTGTCCTGGGCCAGAGAGACCCAGCTCACACTGAGGGAGGTACAACCAACCGCGATCATCTCAACCAATCATGATTCCATTCTCTTATTGTAAGAAATCAAGTTTTTAACTTTCCACAAATGAGTCAGAACAACTTTCTCTGTCTGGCTTATTTCATTTCACATGATATCCTGGGCTTTTGTTCACTTTGACACAAAAGGTGGAATTTTATTCTTTCTTTCACTTGCTTGGCATTCCATTACGCATACACACTTTGTCAATAGATATCTTGGTTGATTCCATAGCTTAGCTGTTATGAATAATGCTGCAGTAACATAATGGTGCAAGTACTTGGAAATGGGATTGCTAGACTACATCATGCATATGTGGTGTGTATGCGTGTGTGTATACATGCGTGTATGCATGTGCATGTCTATCTGTGTTGACACCAGGGCTTAAACTCAGGACCTTATATTCTTATTCAGCTTTCTTGCTCGTGGCTGGTACTCTGCCACTTGAACCATACCTCCAGTCTGACAATTTGCTGGATAACTGGAGATGGAGTCTTACAGATTTTTCTGCTCATGCTGACCTCTGGATCTCATCCTCTGAGCAGCTAAGATTACAGACATGAGCCACGAGCACCCAGATCTTATGGTACCTGTTAGATTTCTCCCTATTCTTCTCCATGGTAGTATAGTTATTTTCATTTCCCATTAAGACTGAGTAAGGGGCTGGGAAGGTGGCTCAGTGGTAGAATGCTTGCCTTGCATGCATGAGACCCTGGGTTCAATTCCTCAGCACCACATAAGCAGAAAAAAAAGCCAGAAGTGGCACTGCGGCTCAAGTGGTAGAGCACTAGCCTTGAACTGAAGAGCTGAGGGACAGTACCCAGGCCCAGAGTTCAGGCCCACGACCAAAACCAAAAAAAAAAAAAAAAAGACTGAGTAAGAAGCCCTTTTCTCCACCACCCTTGACAGGATTTATTCTATCTTTTTGAAAATCGCTATTCTAACTGGGATTTGGGCTTTTTCCCTAATTTAATGAATTTTCTTTAGCCCTCTTCTCCTATCCTTTGCTAATTTTAAAGCTATTCACTCTTCACTTTATTGATTATTCTTTTATTTGTACATAAAACTGTGTTTCATTTTAAATATGTAACTTTAATATAATTTTAATGAAGCCTAAAATTAAGCAATACATCCAACTTCTTCTAAAACAATGTAAAGAGTTTAGAGGACTCATGGCTTTTTCCTATCTTCTGTTATTATTTTTAATATATCTTATGGCTTGTTATTGATGTTGAAAATTTGCTTTCAGTCTAATTGAAATCCTTTTAAAATACTTTGTTCTTTCTAGTTCTTTTTAATATTTTGTCATCATTTCTCATCAATTCATCATCTGAAATTTCACTAGATAATGAGTGTATATTTTCCACTTATGCTTATAAATGATGTTTCTTCCCAAAAATGTCTCTGATTTTCGATTTTGGAGGATTATTAACTATTATAGTTTTAAACACTGTCTTTCCTTCATTCTATCTATTCTCTACATGTTTTTGTTATATGTATTTAAATGTTCTCATCCTATCTTCCAAGTCTCACAAATGTCATATGCTAGGTTTCTTCCTTTCTGAGCTGCTTTTATAACAGTTTCCTCAGACCTCTCTAGTCAGTATATTCTCTTTTCAACTCTATCCTCTAACCCATCTACTTGTTCATTTAAGTTTTTCATTTCATTTCATTGTTTTGTAAGTTTTAGTTAGCTCTGTTTGAAATAGGATGGCCTCTTTTGATAATGTCATGTTGTATGCTTATTTTTCTGCTTATTGCTCTTAAGCATACTTAATTAGTGGTTACTTTAAGATTCTTCAATCATCTTTAGGGTTTATGATGCTATCTCTAGTGGTGCTGTGGCTCAAGTGGAAGCGTGCTTGCTTTGAGCTGAAGAGCTCAGGGACAGCATCCAGGCCTATGTATGACCAAAAAATAAAATAAAATAAAATAAATGCTATCTCTTCTGGTGTTAGGAAAGGGTTATTTTTGGAAGAGTTTTGTTCAATTTTTGTTTGTTTTGTTTTTCACTGCTTAATACAGAGTCTCACTATGTATCCCAAGCTGGACTCATAATGCCCCATCCTCCTGTCTTAGGGTTGGGTGGAGAGGCCTTCTAATTGCCCTCTTCAGTAACACAGGAATACTTCATCCTGTGGTTGGTAACAGTTTATTTTGAGAACATCGTCGATGGTGATCAGTACTTTTCCTCTGAGATTCTCAAAAGTAGTTTTACTCTATATTTAGTTGAAGGGCAGAAGCTTTAATTAGTAGAATATTCTTACACAAATCCATCTTCCTGAGGTTTAGGCCTCTTGGCTTTTTTTTGCTTTTGTTTGTTTGGGGTTTTTGTGTTGTTATTGTTTGTTAGTTTGCCAGACTTGAGGCTTGAATTTGGGGCCTGGGTGCTATTGCTGAGCTTCTTTTGCTCAAGGAGAGCACTCTACCATTTGAGCCACAACACCACTGCCCGCTATTTCTGAGAAGTTTATTAGAGATAAGAGTCACACAGAATTTTCTGCCCAGGCTGGCTTCGAACTGCAGTTCTCAGATATCGGCCTCCTAAGTACCTAGGATTACAAGCATGAGCCGGTAGTGCCCAGCTTATTTGCTTATTTTTATCTGTGATAAAGTTTTCTTTTTTTTTTTTTTTTTTATCGGTCATGGGGCTTGAACTCTGGACCTGGGTGCTGTCCCTCAGCTCTTCAGCTCAAGGCGAGCGCTCTACCACTTGAGCTACAGCGCCACTTCCGGTTTTCTGGTGGTTTATTGGAGATAGGAGTCTCACAGTCTTTCCTGCCTGGGCTGGCTTTGAACCATGATCCTCAGATCTCAGCCTCCTGAGTAGCTAGGATTACAGGCGTGAGCCACCAGCGCCCGGCTTGTGATAAAGTTTTCTAACAGAAAACTTTGCAGAATTTTTTTATGAATGGATACCAACTATTTCTCAAAAGTTAAGAATGGACTGTGGGTGTGGGTTACAGGTAGAAAATTTACATAGCATCTTCAAGGCCCTAATGTCAATCCCCAACAGCATTAAAATGAGGGGGGGAAAAGAGGGAGGGAAAGAACTGAGGTGTGGTTCGAGTGGTAGAGTGCCTGCCTAGCAAGTGCACGACCTTGAGTTCAAACTCCAGAACCACAAGAAAAGGAAGGGAGGGAGGGAGGGAGGGAGGGAGGGAGGGAGGGAGGGAGGGAATGAAGGAGGGAATGAAGGAAGGAAGTTGGCATTTTAGTTCAAGTTCAAGTTCATTTTGATATGCAGAAGCGTACAATCTCCTTCTTCCTTCAAGTTCTCTTCCAGACTACTATGATAGCCTGTCAAGCATCCAGCTACTACTCCCCTCCCATTCCACCACATCGCATATGCAGACTCATACCTGCTCACACAGGGAGACCATGCTGATTCTCCAGAATCTTTGGTTGATTTTAACAGTGAGGTACTGCTTATTTTCCCAACAGGTTCAGGAGGCCAAGGTGACCGAAGTGAAAATCAATGAAGCTCGAGAACACTATCGGCCAGCAGCTGCCCGCGCCTCTCTACTCTACTTCATCATGAATGACCTCAGCAAGATCCACCCAATGTACCAGTTCTCCCTCAAGGTGACTTAAACCTAGAGCCTTTCAAATAATCATAATCAAGTGGTATAATATCCCATTAGTGTTCCATGAGAGCTTATTTATGTGCTTTAGTAGTTATGGCTAGTCTTTAGGATCAAAGCCAGGAAAGCAGATACATAGCTCCAGATCTATGCTTTAGTCTTTATCTCTTTGACTGGCTCATATATAACTCATTGGGAGAAAAAAGGGATGCTATGACAAGTCTTGGCTCCATTCATTCCGTTACCACATTAGAAATGGTGGCTACTATACATACTGGATGGGTGAAAGAGGTTACCTTAGAAATATAACTAGTGATCTCTGCCTCCAGAGAAAACAAAATCTGCACATGGCTCATCTTGATGAAAGGCTAACTCTGGTGATCATAATAGACCAACTTTAAATTACTTTTCTTATTACACTAATATCCCCAAAGCTACTGCTTTACAGTTGTTAAAATAGTCCCAAAACCAAAGCTGTTAGCAAATTGTAAGTGCTGGCTAAATTTATCTGACTCATGAAAAAATAAAGACCTATAAATTTTAAGCAAGTCTTCAAAGAACATCTTATCCCCAGTGCATTCATGAAAAGACCATAATTAGAAAGGCATTCAGAGGTGGTGGAGCATTTCTGAATAGCTTCATCGGTTTGACCCAACAGAGAGGTCATGCACACATACAAACAGAAAGGCAAGAGAGGAACATTTGCATATAAACAACCAGAGATTTCATATATACGTGTGTCTGTACATTTACACACACACACCGCATATACCTCGGATCTGTGAAATGTTTCCAGCCAAATCACATACATGAAATCCAAGGTGTGGAGATGATGAGAAGTAATCTAGTACCTAGGGCTCATTTAACTGGACATAGCAATTCACTGCTGCCTACCCCTCTCCAGTAAGACTGGATGAACTATGTTTATAGTAGTTGATGTGTTTGAAAGAAACTCAATACCTGGCTTTATAGGCAGGTCATGGAAACACATGAAAAAAATTGTAAGATCTTTTTGTAGTTTGTTTGTTTTTTGATTGGTCACAGGTCACAGGGCTTGAACTCAGCCTGGGCGCTGTCCCTGAGCTCCTCAGCTCAAGGTGAACACTCTACCACTTGAGCCACAGTGCCACTTCTAGTGTTCTGGTTGTTGATTGAAGATAAGAGTCTCACGGACTTTCCTGTCCAGGCTGGTTTTGAACTGTGATCCTCAGATTGCAGCCTCCTGAGTAGCTAGGATGATAGGTGTTAGCCACCAGCATCCAGCTAAATTGTAAGATCTTAAAAGGCCAGTATAAATGTTAGCATAAGCCTAAGCATTGTTTGATCTTCTCTCTAGTTCCTAGAGTAGTTGAACTTGGCTATCTGTATCTATCAGAAGCCTAACTCTTTCTTAAAATATGAAATCAATTGAATGTGTGTCCAAAATAAATTATAAGAGTGGGACTCTGGTGGTTGATATCTATAACCTTAGCTATTCAGGGATCTAAGGCCTGGAGAATACTATGAAACCAGACCAGGCAGAAATGTCCACAGAGACTCCACTTCTATTCACCAGCAAAAAGCTGGGCTTGGAAGTGTGGCTCAGGTGGTTATACACCAGCCCTGAGCAAGCAAGTTGAATGAGCATGTGACCTCTGAGTTCAAGGCCTAATTACTGGCATAAATAAATGAATAAATAAATAAGTTTTGTTTGTTTTTTTTTTTGCCAGTCATGGTGCCTGAGCTCTGGGCCTGGGCACTGTCCCTCAGCTCTTCAGCTCAAGGCTAGTGCTCTACCACTTGAGCCACAGCACCACTTCCAGCTTTTTCTGCTTATGTGGTGCTGAGAAATCGAACTCAGGGCCTCATGCATGCAAGGCAAGCACTCTACCACTGAGCCACCTTCCCAGCCCCTAAATAAATAAGTTTTAAGGCACTTTGAAATAATAACATTCTAATACAGAAAGCCCTGAAGGACTAGTTTAAAATTGGAAACGATGCATTTTGGGCACCATATTGTTAAGGGCAACTGTTCATAGACCAACTTGATCACTGAAAGCAAATTTAAAATGATTGAACAATAAGAAACCAAATGAAGGTCTTCAGAAATACAAAACAACAATGCATTTAGAAAACACCCTCTCCTGGCTTTTGGCCAAGTTAATGTGACACACACACACAAGGTGACATGGTACCCTGAGAAGAAGCCTAGCTGAGCCTCATACAGATTGAAGGAAGGCCCAACTTCTCTCAGTACAGTCAGGTATAGCTACTCCCTAGGTGGCCATGAGCCCTCTGTATTGTGAAAGTTCCTGCTCTTCCCTCTTTGGTCTCCTAAACATAGAGTTTAAATCCCTTAGTCCCAAGCATCCCTCATATTTTTCCTAAACTCTTAGGATATGAGTAGAACATGATCAAACCATTCTCTCAACAAATATTTTTCAGTCCCTGTTGTATTTGAAGGCATAAGCTAGACTCTGGGAAATCTAAGAAATCATTTATCTAAGATGAGAGAAAAAAGAAGTGAAGAAGCAGAAGCAGTAAAATACAGCCCTCTGAGTTCAAATCAGAGCCCCAAGGTATTGCTGACCTGTTTGAGCCTTTTTGGTCTTCAGAGGGCTTTTCACATCCTTTAATTGGTTACCAACATTGAAAAATAAGTAGAGGGCTGGGAAAGTGGCTCAGTGGTAGAGCGCTTGCCTTGCATGCATGAGGCCCTGGGTTTGATTCCTCAGCACCACATAAGCAGAAAAAACAAAGCCGGAAGTGGCGCTGTGGCTCAAGTGGTAGAGTGCTAGCCTTGAGCTGAAGAGCTGAGGGACAGCGCCCAGGCCCAGAGTTCAGGCCCCACGACCGGACCCCCCCCAAAAAAAAAAAGAAAAAGAAAAAGAAGTAGATAAGGCTGATGGTATGGCCTAGTTGTAGAGCACTTGCCTAATATGCACCAGGCTCTGGATTCTATCCCTAGAACTATAGAGAGACAGACAGACAAACAGACAGATGGGGTGGGGGAGGGGATATTAATACTGTTAAAAAGATGTTGGGCCAAGCGCCAGTGGGATCTCAGGAGGCTGAGATCTGAGGATCTCAGTTCAAAGCCAGCTGGAGAAGGAAAGTTCATGAGACTCTTATCTCCAATTAACTACAAGCAAACCAGAAGTGGTGTTGTGGCTCAAGTGGTAGAGTGCTCGCCCTGAACTGAAGAGTTCAGGGACAGCAAGACCAACAACAACAAAAATGCTGGGCACTGGTGGTTTACACTTGTAATCCTAGCCACTCAAGAAGCTGAGATCTGAAGATTGTAGTATAAATCCAGATGGAACAGGAAAGTCTGTGAAACTCTTTTTTTTTTTTTTTTTGCTTAGGAATCGAACCCAGGGCCTCAGGCATGCAAGGCAAGCGCTCTACCACTGAGCCACCTTCCCAGCCCCGAAGTCTGTGAAACTCTTATCTCCAATACACTACCAAAAAGCCAGAAATGAAGCTCTGGTTCAAGTGGCAGAACACTAGCCTTGAGCAAAAAAGCTTAGCAACAGCGTCCACACTGAGAGTTCAAACTCCAAAACTGAACAACAACAAGAATAGATGATAGACAGACAGATTCATGATAGATACATAGATACATACATATATAGATGAATAGATGAGAGAGAGAGAGAGAGAGAGAGAAAGATGGAGAATTCATCTACTTTCTAATGTCTGACTTCTCATGAAAGTTAGCAAGATTGGTAGCACTGTGCTCATTTGCCACCTGACATAAATTTGCTACAGCTCAGCTTCTGCTCCCTAGGTGGCCATGAACCCCTTGCATTATGAAAGTCCCTACCCTTCCCTCTTTGGTCTCCTAAAGGTATTTGAGTTTAAATCCCTTAGTACTAAGCATAATCAAACCATTCACTCAACAAGTATTTTTCAATCACTATTCTGTTGGAAGGCCTAAGTTAGACTTTGGGAAATCTAAAACTTGGGCATGCCTCTGTGTGATTATGCTAATTTCTATGGAAGTAAAAAAATAAATTCCTGGGGCTGGGAAAGTGGCTCAGTGGTAGAGCACTTGCCTTGCATGCCTGAGGCCCTGGGTTCGAGTCTTCAGCACCACATAAGCAAAAAGAAAAAAGCCGGAAGTGGCACTGTGGCTCAAGTGGTAGAGCGCTAGCTAGCCTTGAGCTGAAGAGCTGAGGGACAGTGCCCAGGCCCAGAGTTCAGGCCCCACAACTGGAACCAAATAAATAAATAAATAAGTAAATAAATAAATAAGTAAATAAATTCCTGTGATTAGTATTAGGCAGTGGGTTTGAACCCTAAAAATGCTATCCTGGAGGATAACGTGTATCAGCAACCAGACTACATGGCAGGATAGTGGTAGAAGAAGTGCTGGAAGTGAGCCCAGTACTGGCACCAGCACTGTTCTCACCCCAGAAGGAAGAGATTGTTTTTTAGGATAGAAAATGAAAAAGGCAGCCAAAATAGACAAAATAGTAAAAAAAAAAACAAAAAAAAAGCACCAAGTTTTTTTGGTTTTTTTGTTTGGCTTTTTTCTGAATTGTGAATCATTATATTCAAGCTCATAACTCACGCTTCTTTATTGATCAGTGTCATTTCAATAAAGATAGATTTTTTTAGAAGAAAGACACAGCAACCACCTGGATACCGCTGTCCATTCCATCACAGTAAGTTTGTTCTCTAGATAAGAGGCTTCCTGCACTTCTCTTTGTGGTCTTTGGAGACAGCTATTATTGCATCTAAAAACTTCCAAGTAAAGGTAAACATCACAATGAATCAAATTGAACTTAGGCGGAAGGTTTTGCTATGCACATTAAAAAAAAAACGAAGAAGAGTAGCTCCCAGGGTTTGGTTAACAAGGAACATGGTGGTTTATGCTGAGCTACTTTGCCACCTGCTGTGGCATGTTCTGAGCCTGTAATTACAGCATCTGATATGAAGATCATTATTTCCTGACCTCACCACCTCATGAAGCCAATGGTCATTTTTGTTCTCTATGGTTCAGGCATCAACAAGGGGACCCAATGTGGCCACACACACCTTTCTGTAGGAGAACGTCCTGATGAAAGGAAGAGCCCATTGAAAAGAAATCATTGAAAAATATATTAAAGAAGAACTACTATGCATTGACAATAACCATCAATCTATTAGAGCATGAAAATGTATCAAACAGTAGTTGTCCAACACTTAGAAAAACAAATTCTTGCTTAATGGGTTTCCAAAATAACTGCCAAGGTTAGGAGATGACCAAGGATATTTTTTTAAATTGTAATCATGAGATCTGTACTGAACAATGCCTTGGGAGAAAAAGAAGTGTTTAGCCATAGAGTGATGATGAGATGGCTTAGGAAAGCAAATTCAGACTTGTATTCAGTCAACAAAGCCAGTTATTGACTTATATGAAGAAACGGGTAAAGTCAAGAAAATAAATGCTTCTAAATCTGGTGACGTGTTAAAGAATTTTGACAAAGAAAGTTGGCTTTCACCTTGAAATCATACTTGAGTATTACTATCTGCTATCACCACACCTTTTTAAGGCAATTCCATTCATAAAAAATCCCATTCATAAAGACGAGTAGACAGTGAATCCCTAGGTTTAATTTCATTTAGTGATTATGGGGCTAATAAAGAAGCTATTTTGGCTCACTGTCTTTGGGCTATCTCTGGTGATGGCCTTGATGGCAAAGTCCTGAGGTACAGATGAGAAATTCACATGTCTTAGTCTGTCTCCTTCTAATAAGGGAGTATATTCACTGACGGAGGGTCGATTTGGGTGACCTTATTTAATTCTAATTACCTTTCAAAGGTCTCATCTGTAAATGACACAGTGATCTTAAGTTTCCACCCTCTTAATTCCTCATCATAGGGATTAAATAAGAGTTTTTGAAGGGACAAACTATAGAGACCATAGTAGCCTTATCAACATACTAATTTATATGGGCAGACTAAGAACTAATAATACGTCTTCGTATTACCTTGTCTCTTCTTGGCCGTCTTATCTGAGGAAATGTTTCTATGGGATGGAAAATGAGCAAGACGACTTATATGGGTTAAGACAGCTGTGTCAGTTGCCAATATGCTACTCTCTATCCCCAGGCCTTCAGCATCATCTTCCAAAAGGCTGTGGAGAGGGCAGCTCCCAATGAGAGCCTCAAGGAGCGGGTGGCCAATCTAATAGATAGCATCACTTTCTCTGTGTACCAGTACACCACCCGGGGACTCTTTGAGTGTGATAAACTGACCTACCTTGCTCAGCTCACCTTTCAGGTAAAAGTGAATTGAAAATGTTTCCAGAAGGTCTTCCAAACATCAGGTGTTAATCCTCTTAATATCACTTTCTAAAGTATGGACAAACTTTCTATTTCTAGATAGAACTATCAGACTGGAGGGTCCAATATGGTACACACCATTGTCCTATTCATGGCAGACATTCTTAATCAACCATTGTCCTACTCATGACAGACATGCTTTATCAAACATTGGCCTATTCATGGCAGACATGCTTAGTTAACTATTGTGTTTTTTCTTGTTGATCTTGGATGACCTAAGGTCCTTCTCAAATGATCCCTCTGACTTTCATTACCAGTCAATAAAAATGCACTGAACATAAAACAAAATGGCAATTCCAGATAGTAGATGGGTGTTCAGATGTGTGAGAGCTTTAGTTCCATCCATACTTCTCTCTAACCTTTAGATTGCTAATTTACTGGCCAAACCTTCCTCTGAGAGATATGAAACTTTCTATATTTGTCACAGCCATTGCCTGAGAGTCCTCAACAGTTTTGATTCTCAAGATCTTGGTACACCAGTGACTTCCAATGTTTTTGAGGAGAAACCTTAGTCTTTCATTTAATCTCAGTACCATAAAACCGTATAATTTACAACCCTTCACTTACCTTTGACTTCTAAATAAAATTTTCCAACACAATTGGTAGCTTAGGCTACATTATCTCAAAGGCCACTTCCAAGACTAGAAGTCAGATATCCTGTCATCATTTTGCACATTACAAAGCCTGAGTTTGTGTGTTAGTGTTGGCATGCTTCATTTTTCTCACCTGCAGTATTCCCCACACCAGCCTAGATAACAGCCTGGTCTTTGCAAAGAACATGGGCCCCACCTTCTTCTGTGGATCCAGTCTCTAAGCAAGCCAAAAGTTTTCCCTCCGCTACTCACACCTCTCTAATCCCCTTCCAAACCTCTTCACTTTCCATTGCCCACCTATCTGCCTTCATCTCTTAGCTTCTCCATGCCCAATTCAAGGCTACTTGTATTGGCGAATGAATCCCTTCCTTCCCCTGGCTGGTTGACCACTCCTCTATTTTGGAACCTCTTTCACATTATTGATTCAGATACATATTTCTATTTTGCATATATTCATATTGGTGTTGCTTTGACACTTCCCTCAAACCATGTCATTTGTATGTGTCACCTGCTCAATTAAATTGCAGACACATACTCTATGGTGTTTGTGATTGATACATGATAAATGCTTGCTACTCCAGACATATAGTCATCCATCGTGTATTTTTACATCACTCTGACCTTTGGAGTACAAGCAGACGCACCCAGAAGTCATTTACATGAATACACACTCTCTCTCACTTCGCCATGAATGGGCAAGCTCTAGTGTCTGAGGCAACAATAATTACACTGATTGACAGTCACTAAGATCTCTAGGACCTTGTGACCCACACAAGCTAAAGCAGACAGTGTTTTCTCCCTGCCCCCACTACAGATTCTCCTCATGAACCAAGAAGTCAATGCAGCAGAGTTGGATTTCCTGCTTCGATCTCCAGTGCAGGCTGACACCCCCAGCCCAGTGGAATTCCTCTCCAATCAGGCCTGGGGAGGCGTCAAGGTTAGTACTGGCCCCTAGAAAGAAGCCAAGTTTTCATCTCTTAGAGAAGTTCCCTAATACATATTTACATGGTCGAAAGGAGACATCAATTCTCTTTTGGAATTCAAGCATGGGACTGTATTGAATATAGATCTATCCCCATTTTATGTGCTAACCTCCATGCCCTCCCCCGCCCCCAGGCAAGGAGAGGAGAAGTAAATTCATTCTAGTGTGAAGTGCTTTGTCTCCAAGGTAGGAGGGAATAGAAGGGTTCTCCACAAGCTTCCCATCAAATAAGCTGGCCTTTACCTGCCAGTGCTCAGGGCTGGAAGATGGACTCATTGGCATGTCCAGGGAGCTGATGTAGAGATGTTGCTATACCATGTCCAGAAAACAGGCAGGAACTAGAGTGGCATCTATGTGAATTCAAACTTAGACTCCAAACAGGGGATGTATGCCCACCTGGACAATCATCATTTGGTAATAGTTTGTGTTTACTGAGTGCCTTGGAATGCATTGTCTTACATCATACTCACAACCAGCATGGCAATTGGTGTTATTTGTTTCCACTTAACAGATAAAGAGAATTAGGTTTCAACACTTACAAATAACAAAGCCCATTTTCATCCCATGTTGTGCAACCTAGTTTAGTTTGGACACCCTATACATACTGCAAAAAATCTCAAACCGTAAGGTCTGTTCAGCAGAGACTGTGCTTGCACTCGGAGAGCTTGACGTGATGTATGGCAGGATGTGAGGATTCATGAAGTTCCATCCTTACAGAGATTCCTAACATTTGTCTTTTGCAACCACAGCCACTTCCTCCCTCCCTCAATTCCTCACATGGACCAAGCACTAACTGCTCTCCTCTTGTCCACTATTTGTCATCTCAAGGATGCCACATGGGTAGAAACACATTGTATATGACCTGTGAGATGTTGGTTTGTTCAGTCAACAAAATCCCCTTGAGAACCATGCAAACTAATCTATTGACTTTAAAACAGTATCCCAAAATTATTTACATGCAGGCTGACCCATTCAAAGGAATCATTACAAGATATCCCAGAAGGAATCATTACAGGACACCCCAGTCTAATTCCAATAATGCCACCATCACTCAGAAGACTTTCCTAGCTTCATTTTCAGAGTCCAGAGCTATTCTTTTAATTAACTTTAGGATTCCATCTACATCAGAGGCAGGTGACACTTCTTCTCTACAAGGCCACATAGTATAAATATTTAAGCAACTACTCAACCATGTCAGAACCATACACAGTATGGAAATGAGAGGTCACGCCTGAGGTCCCATAAAATTTTCCTTTACAAAAAAACAGGTAGTAGGAGAGATAAGGCCTGAGAGGTGGAATTTGCTTAATCCTTGATCTAAATAACAATGGTATAATTCAATTTTTATTTCATTTCACTTATCATTCTAAGCCCAACTTGATGAATGAGAAAGTAAGTTTTGGAAGGAAGAAGGGAAGATTCCAGACACAAGGGCAACTAAAATCACAGATTTATAAATATCTAGGAAGAATTGCAATGAAGGAAAAGATATTGAAAGCCACTTACTTTCCTTAGACCACACACACTATGAATGAATAGCACTGACATATATAATGCATGCCACTTGTGTAGTTTTATCTTTGGTAGTAGTCATATTTTTAAAAATACAAAAAGATACAGATGGGGCAAGAGGTGTAGATCAAGTAGAAGAGTAACTGCCTAGCAAGCATGAAGCCCTGAGTTTAAACTCCACTACCTGCATCCTCCTCCTCCTCCTCCTCCTCCAAAAATTAAAAGTATATAAAATTAGTTTTACTAACATATCTTCTTTAACCCATAACAGCAAACATTTACAATTTCAATATATACAGTGCTATGAAAATTATTGCTAGTCTGCTCTCTGTCGCTATGACAAAATATCAAAGAGAAACTTAGCAGAGAAAATGTTAAGGGATGGGGATGTACCTCAGTGATAGAGGCTTGCCTGGCCTGTACTGAAAAAAAATTTTAAAGCAAGAAAGTAAATGTTTATGTTGGCTCATGGTCACTTGGCTCTGTTGCTTTCATTTGTGTTTGGTTTCTTATTTTGTTTGAGGCAGGATCTCTACATGTATCTCACACTGCCCTCAAACCCTCAAAATCTTCCTGCCTCAGGTTCCTAAATGCTAGGATTACAGGCACCACTTTGCCTGGCAGCCCCTTGCTTTCAATAGAAGCCTATGTTTGAGCAAAACTGTTCACTCCATGGCAACCAGGAAGCAAAAGCAATGGCATTCTGCCAATGACCTAGCTTCCTCCCACTAGGCCCCACCCCCTAAAATGTCTGCTATTTGCAAGAAGCTCCACAGTCTAGCAACTAACCCTTTAGCATCTCTAGAGGGACACTTAAGCTTGGAACCATATAATTGTTGATAAATTATCTTGTATTTTTGCACTGTCTTTGAAATCTGGGGTGCATTATTTTTACACATATGGCTTATTTAAATTGGAAGTTTTCATCAACAATATTTGTTTTTAGCTTTCATAAAAGCTATTGTTAAAACCACTGATTTATATACCCAAGTTATTGTAAATACCTTTAAAAGTTTTCCAGTTATGGAAACAAATTCTAGTTTTTACACTTAAATTTTTAAGCCATTAAAATTAAATAAAATTGGAAATTCTATCCCTGAGCTGGGCATAGTAGCATGGACCTGTAGTCTCAACTATTCAGGAAGATGAGGGAGGAAATCTAGGTTAGGTAATGTACTAAGTCCCCTCTCTTAAAAAAAGGAATAGGATCTGGGCATCGGTGGCTCACATCTGTAGACCTAGCTACTCAACAGGCTGAGAATGAGGCTTGTGGCTCAAAGCTAGCCTGGGCAGGAAAGACCCTTAGACTCTTTACTTCAACTAATTAGTAAAAGAGTCAGAAGTGGAACTTTGGCTCAAGTGGTAGAGCACTAGCCTTGACCAGAAAAGGTCAAGAACAGTGCCCGAGCCCTAGAAACAGCAACAAGAAAGACAGAAAGAGGAAGGAAGCAAGCAAGCAAGCAAGCAAGCAAGCAAAGCAGGAAGCAAGGAAGGAAGTATGGCTCCAGACCATGAGCATGGTAATTCATAGTCTGATTCCTTTATGGAAAGGGTGTTCTATAAAGCAGTTCTGGATGAACCCACTTGCAGAATGGGAGCAATGATGGAGACAAACCAGTTAACACAGGCTCTGGAGTCAGACATCCCTAGGTTCTTGTTCAAGTCTGTGTGTGTATGTTGGCCTCTGGTATGTTACTGAATTTCTCTGAGACTCTGTTTCTTTATCTGCAAAATGGCCGAGCTAACCTCCTCCTCCTCTGTTATTTCAGACACAGAGTGAGTATTTAGGAAATAGAAAATCTTTCTGGTTATATGTTGGTTTCCAGAGCTCCCAAAGAAAAGTTGTATGGACCTAATGACTTAAAATGACAAAAGTTTATTCTCTCAAAAGTTGCAGAACCTAGAAACCTAAAATTGATAGGTTTTGGAGGGAGTCTCGATCCCTCTAAATCCTTTGGGAGGATGTGTTCTCATCTCTACTAGCTTTTAGATTTGGAGCCCCATCAAACTAACCTTAGTCTCTGACTTCACAATCTTCACAAGACTGTCTTCTTTCTGCAATTCCCTATGCCCTTCCTCTTCTCCTGGGGCACCAGGCACGTTGGATTAAAGCCCATCTTAGTGATATAATCTTACACTGATTCAAAACTATATTTGTAGCCAGGCGCCAGTGGCTCATGCCTGTAATCCTAGCTACTCAGGAGGCTGAGATCTGAGGATCACGGTTCAAAGCCAGCCCCGGCAGGAAAGTCCATGAGACTCTTAACTCCAACTAGAAAATGGGAAGTGGCGCTGTGGCTCAAGCAGTAGAGAGCTCGCCTTGAGCTGAAGAGCTGAGGGACAGCACCCAGGCCCAGAGTTCAAGCCCCAAGACCAACCAAAAAAAAAAAAAAAAAACAACTATAATTGTAAATAAGGTCATATTTCCAAGTCCAACACATTAGATCTTCAATATGCTTTGGGGGGGGCAAAGTAGCCCCATAATTATGATTATTAATTACATAGCTATAAAGTTACATTCGTGCTGTGAATAATGTAGCTCTTACCTGGTAGAATTTCTTCTGAAAAAGAAAAACTTTGAGGAATTGAGAATTGTTGCTCAATTGGGCCAAGTCCAGTTGCCTTTTTCAGTATCACCCCACAAAGCCCTCTGCAGAAAAAGCTGAGAAGAATAAGTGGTTCATAGGCTTTCATCATACATAGCTCAACTCCAAAGCCATTGTGTAATTTTATTTCCTTTCTCCTTTCACAAGATAGATTGTTTGGTTGGCTTTGCTTGGCTTTGCCTCACACCACTTTTTTTGTTTTGTTTTGTGGGCTGAGCTCATCTGGCTGCCCAAAGTCTTTTTGCAAATGAGCAACGCTTTATCTCTCTGTATGAGTTTGTTGTCTGGAGTAAACTATTTTTTAAAAAAAGCCTAGATTCATCAAATTCCTGCAGAGCCCAGGATGTGCACAGGTGAAGCACAAAGCAATACATAGTACACATTGTTGGGGATCTCCAGAAATGCTATTAAAGTGTTCACTTGGATGTTAGTCTAAAGAAACCAAGTAACTATAATTGAATAGGACCTGATTTCCTGTCTAACAAGGAAGGTTGATTGCCTTGTTTCTCCAGAAGAACTAATAAGCAAGTAACGAATGACATTTTTGTGATAAAATCCTGCTTTTATTGTTTTCCTTTTGTGAAGAATTTTTTTTCCAGATCCATGAAATGCGGAACTTTAAGGTAATGAGCACATTCGGCTCTTCATTAGAAAAGCTCATCAGTTATGAATTTCTTTGTCAGCCTTTGGAAAAGGCCCCCTCACTACCTCTTGGGCTACCGTTTTAGTTCAGTTGTATTCTGCACCTCAGTTCAAAGTCATTAAGTTAGTTAGTCATTTCCATTTAGCTTATTAGAAGGCTCAGACATCCCTTTCCCTCATCTAGGAGATTAAATGTTAAGGTGGTTGTTCCAACCAGTATCTCCAAGAAAGTAGTGTGAGATCCAGTCCTGGCAGCTGGGAAACAGGGATCACAGAGGAATTTCCTGTTTGATGGAGATGATGCTGAAGGGGGTAACCAGACTGCAGAAGGATAATGATGTACACTGGGAAGAGAGAGGGAGTGGCTGACTGCAAGATGAAAGTTGCCTCCTCAGCACAGAGAGAAATAATTGTAGCAGCTGAAGTTTTTCTCCACCCATCAAAAGCCCACCTGCTGGCCTCCCAGATGTCCAACGTTATTAATTGACCACTTCCTAAGTGCCTGGCAATGCCCATGAAAGTGCTTTCCCTCAAGGGACTCACCATCATTAGGAATAATAGACAAGACAGCCGGCAGTTTTGTTTCAATCCCTAGACAGCCCCCAAGGAAAGGGCCAGAGAGGGCTTTATAGTTTTCAAAGCATGATGAGGTCTACAATTCAGGAGGAAATAGGAAAGATGATTACTTGGCCTCATTTTCTACAAGGAAAAAGGAAAAGAAAAGAGTAGGGTGCCAGTGGCTCACATCTGTAATCCTAGCTACTCAGGAGACTGAGATCTGAGGATCACGGCTCAAAGCCAGCCTAAGCAGAAAAGTCTGTGAGACTTTTCTCCAATTAACTACCAGAAAATGAGAAGTGGTGCTGTGGCTCAAGTGGTAGAGCACTAGTCTTGAGCTGAAGAGCTGAGGGACAGCACCCAGGCCCAGAGTTCAAGCCCTATGAGCGACAACAAAAAGAAAAGAAAAGAAAAAGAAAAAGCCCATGAAGGCTTCAAACAAGCTCAAAGTCCAATGACTCGTCAGCACTGATGCCGGAACCAGAATTCATTTCTCCCTGTGCCTCTTCCATGGTCACCCACACCACCCAACACCACTTCTGAGCAGGAAAGAAGGGTTCCTATGTTCTTAGTGATGAGGATGAAATTGGAAAGCCACAGAACCCATGTGGAAGGAATGTATGTGTCCCCAAGAGAGAGGAGAGTAGGCAAGGCCAGGATTTGTGCATGTCTTTCTGCAGCTTTGCCTTGTCCCCATCACTAATTAGGCTCCTCTTGTCACTACAGTGCTTTCTGTCATGCACCATCCCACAGACTCTATCTCTATTCAGTACTGGAATTTGAACTGATACCTTGAACCTGCTACCACTGAGCCAATCCTCCAGCCTTGATTTATATTGAGTTTTATTATTATTATTATTAATATTAATATCTTAAAGTAGTTGTACAAAGGAGTTGGCATTTAACAAAGCAATTTATGAATACATCTTGATCAATGTCACCCCTTTCATTGTTACTGGTTATTTTTAGGACAGAGTCTCACTTCCTACACAGAGGGTACTAGAACCAAGATCTGCCTATTTTAGGTTTCCCATGATCACCAGGATCATAAGTGCATGCTACTATGCCCAGCTTTCCTAACATGGATACCGAAGTCTCTTGGACTTTCCTGCCTGAGCTTCTCTGGTACTGTGAACCTCCCAATCTCAGCTTCTCGGGTATCTTGGATTAACAGGCATGGGCCACTGCACCCAGCAGTGAGTTGAGAAATGGTCTCATGAATTTTTCTACCCAAGCTGGCCTCAAACCAAGATCCTCCCAGTCTTGGCCTCCCAAGTAGCTAGGATTCTAGGCATGTACCACTGGCACCTCGGCTCTAGCTCCTTTTGATGATCTCCATAAAAGCCCTCTCACTTCTATCTCTATCTCTGCCCAAGACAATTCTACATATTTTCCAAGTCTTCCCTCAGGTTCCTTCTTCTTAACTTAGGACCCTAAGAAACTTAGGAAACTAAGAAGACCCATCTTTTTTTCTGTTATGTGTTCACCATTGCATTCCCAAGTCCCCGAGGTATCGTAGACATTCAACTAATCTTGAAAGAATGAGTGGCTGAATGGATGAATTCAAAGAACAAGGATGGGACCTCTCAGCCACACCCACCCACAGCTTTCTAGAGTAAGATTCAGAGCAAGATTCCCTGAACTTCCCCAGGTACTTTCATCGATGGAAGAATTCTACAATCTGGATCGGGACATCGAGGGATCCGCTAAAAGCTGGAAGAAGTTTGTGGAGTCAGAATGTCCTGAGAAGGAGAAGTTCCCCCAGGAGTGGAAGAACAAGACAGCCCTGCAGCGCCTCTGCATGATGCGGGCCATGCGGCCCGACCGGATGACCTATGCTATGAGGTAGGGAGTCAGGGCAGGGGTGGACAGACACGCAGTGAGGGGATTATCACGGTAGCCATCCTGGCAGGGCTGAGTGCCAAGGTCATGATTATATGGTAAGTCTTTCTTCTAAAATCTAAAGTCCCTTGAGGTTGATAGGGCCATGTATGTGTAGGCCACATATGTTCTTAGTATTGCAGTGGACAGTTTGGAACGAGATGCTGATCGATACCAGCTCTGAAAAGAGTCATGGTAGGGATTTGGCATGGCTCATGAGGTAGAATTCTTTCCTGATGTGCATGAGGTCCTGAGTTCAATCCCAAGTATGGAAGGGAGGGAGAGAAAGAAGGAGGGAGGGAGAAAGGAAAAGAGAAAGAGAATAAAAAAGAAGGAAGGAAGGGAGGGAGGGAGGGAGGGAGAGAGGGAGGGAAAGAAGGAAGAAAGAAAGGAAGAGAAGGAAAAAAAGAAAGAGAAAGAAAGAAAGAAAGAAAGAAAGAAAGAAAGAAAGAAAGAAAGAAAGAAAGAAAGAAAGAAAGAAAGAAGGAAGGAAGGAAGGAAGGAAAGAAAGAAAGATAGAAGAGAAGAGAGAAAAGGAAGGAAGGAAGGGAGGGAGGGAGGGAGGAAGGGAGGGAGGAAGAGAGGAAGAGAGGGAGGGAGGGGGGAGGGAGAGAGAGGGAGGGAGGGAGCTAATCCCATCTAATGAGATAGAGCTTGTCTGGATCCAGGAAATAGGTGGAGGATCCAGCCATCCTTAGCATATCAAATAAAGGGATGAAGGAAGGAAAGATTTGTGGTTATAGCTATAAGGTTATAAATGAATGGCAGAAAATGGAGAAGGGATTTTTTTCCATCTGTCAGCTTCTTATCCCTTTAGTGGAAAGCTCATCAACTGAGTGTGTATAAAAGATAGGAAGGCAAAAGGGGCCATGGTTTAAAAAGAATTGTGCTCATTACCTGATTCATGTAACTGTCACCTCTCTATATCAACTCTACAATAACAATCAGTCCATCCATCAATAAAAACATTCTAGTACTAATTACTCTTCAGGCTTTCTTGCAAGGCAATAAAAATTTAAATTATGCTGAAAAGAAGTTGGATAATTTGAGTGAAGAAGACTTGAAAATGATTATGAAAGAAATGGGATTGAAGAATAAACAGGGAAACTGAAAGAATTCCAAGTAGCATCCTGCATTTTAGTGATACCAATACAGACAAAGAATAGTGAAGGAAAAACACAGTGAAAAGCAAACAAACCTGTCAGGATAGAAGATTTTGCTAATTGAATGTTGTATGGTTTCAAGCATAGAAAAGGCTCCCAGTGACATAGATGAGGGTGTGGACATAGAATTATGTGGCTGAAGCAGAAAAAAAAAGTATGATCACTTGAGTTGATGTCACTAAGACTAGAGTATTGTCCACATGGATTTGCTGTCAACCAGGCTGGAGGCCACAGTGGTTATGAATGCAAGGTGACCAAATGGGGCCATAGATGACATCGTGTGTGTAGATACAAGTGACATTGTCAGGGGAAACACACCTCACCCAATGCAGCCCCTAGGATGGAGAGGAAATGGCTCAAAAACAACAGGCACAACAACAGGCAGCGAGCAGGACCTACTCACCACCATGCTGTATCATTAGTTACAGGAGAATGAGTCAGGATGGGAATCCTACAGGCAGAGTGTCTTCTGGGATTAGTCAGAATCTCAGGGTCTCACTAAGTGATTGCAGTCATGAGGATCTGTTGAGCACAGAACAGGCCACTTTGGAAAGAGGGTATTATTTAGTGGAGTGAGAGAAAAGGAAGCCCAGACAAAAACAGGATGTGAAAGAAGACAATGTAATCAGGCCTTCAATATTGGGCAAGGATGGGGCAGAGCAGGGATATAGCTTCTGTTGGATTCCATACTTATCCTTAAGGATGGGATGTTGGGAAGGGCATCCACAGAAAGGTTCAGTGATGGCCTCAGTGCATGCTGGTTTAGAGGGAGCCCCAATCCAGGCTGAGCAGCCCTGTGACCAGCAGTGTGGATTGGAAGTGTTGGCTTGAAAGATAGCCTACTTAGCCCATCACATACCTTCCCTTTTCTAGAAGTTTCCAGTTCTTGAATGTTGGCATTTCCCACCAGGATACATTATACATATATATAATGTGTGTGTATATATATATACACACACACTTTTCTTTCTGCAGAGATTTTGTGGAGGAGAAGTTAGGAAGCAAATACATCATGGGAAGAGCACTTGATTTTGCTTCCTCATTTGAAGAATCAGGACCAGCCACTCCCATGTTTTTTATCCTGTCTCCAGGGGTGGACCCACTGAAGGATGTAGAAAACCAAGGTGAGCAAAAGCTTCTTGGTAGAGTGCTTGCCTAGCATGCATGAAGCCCTGGTTTTGATTTCTCAGTACCACATAAACAGAAAAAGCCCAGAGTGGCGCTGTAGCTCAAGTGGTAGAGTGCTAGCCTTAAGCAAAAGAAGCTCAGAGACAGTGCCCAGGCCCTGAGTTCAAGCCCCAGGACTGGGCAAAAAAAAAAAAAAAAAGCCTTCACTGGGAATCAAGGCCACCCTAGCCATGTGAACTTTTCATGGAACTGCTCATCCTCTCCTCAATCCCATCCCATCCATCTCCCTGACCAAAGCCAGAACAAACTCTCTGGAATACAACCATCTCTCTAAAATACAATCTTATAATCCTTCCACAGGCTCCAATTGCCAACAGAACAAAGTCTCAACTCCGTAATGACTAACAAAGAGCTTTGTCCCCTAGCCCACCGTTCTTCAGCCTACCACCATTATTAGTTTCTAGCAGCTGCTGTAGCAACTGCCACAGACAGGGAGGCTGAAAGCAATGAACTGTTTTATCCAGAAAATTTCCTGAATACCAGAATGAGAGCCAGACACACAGTCGATCAAGCCAGGATGTTTTATTTCTCTGCATGGGGACCACTCTCTGTCATTCGGGGGGACAAAGAGCAGCTCTGAACTCAAATAGCTCAGGGAATATAAAGGCAAAAACCACAGAGGCCACTCACCGGTGGTCAGGAGTAATTTCACAATCAGCAAAGAAGCAAGTTACAAAAGCAGAACTATCAGTCTAGCAGTTAGTGATTATCTACCACAAAGCCATAAATGGTGATTACAATTTCAATAATCAATCAATGCAAAGTTTTCACCATAGATCTTCCTTTTGTTCCCAGTTTGGGGTTTAACTGATAATGACCAGAGCATACTCTAAGCTCTACCTAGTTTTTTAAATCTATTATCAAATCTCAGTAACCTGGTGTTTAACCCCTGATTTACTGAAGCCTTTATCTCTGGGTTTTTGACTAACCTGAAGGTTTTCTTTTAAAGGGAGATCCATCCTACCTTTCAAGTTTGGCCTAATTCTTATTAATCAATAAAAGCTAACTGCAAAGGGTCGAGTTCCATGTTTTAGTATGTTTGCTGAGCAAGCATCATCACATAAAACAGACATTGGGACATTGGTGGTTAGCCTTGCAGACTGTCGACCTTATTTTTACTTGCTTTGCAATTCTCCACAAATGTCAAGCCACAGTTTTATTCCCTTTTCTGAAGTTTGCACTTACTATTTTTAGGTCCTGGGACTTAATTATCCCAGTTAAGTTTCCTTCTTCCCTAGACTAGTTAATATCTTGTCTGCTTAATTTGACCTGGTCCTAATAGTACTCTGGGAGCCAAAATGCGTAAGTGGTTTCTTTCTTATACAGATCCTTACAATTACACTGGATCTACCTAAATGATCCACACAATGCCTGAATTTTAAAATTTTTAATCACATGCCATGTGATATGTGACACATTCGTGGGTTCCAGACAATAAAATATGCATATCTTATTCCTCTCTTCTCCACTGAGGACTATGGTTTAAAGCCAGCCTGGTCAGGAGAGAGAGAGAGATTTTTATTCCCAATTAGATACCAGACTTCACTTGTTGTTCAACCCAAAAACTGTTTCTTCTCCTGCATCACCTTCCCTTCCCCAGCCTCTACTCAACCTTCACTTGCTGATTTTAGTGCAACCACCTCTAGGAAGTCTTGTTTGACTCCCAAGGAGTGAGGCCCCCTTCCCAAATACTTTATATCCTACCTTTATGAATGTCACATCATAATTACCCATTGACTTCCTAAGAGTAAGCACTCCTTGGAAATTGTGTCATTTTTCACTGGGGTATCCCCAGCTCCCAGTACATGCCTTTCATGTGATGGCCCTCAGCATGTGTGTTGGTGTGTATGTACATATATGTATATGTATATGTAAATCATGTACAGCTTTCCTTCATTTCCTGCGGGGTGATTTCAAGACACACACACACAAACACACACACACAAACACACACACAGATACCAAAATCTTTGGGTACTCGAGTCGCTTCTATAAGCACAGTAGTTACATATATGTATATGCATCTTCCAACATGCTTTGAAGCATCTCTACGTACATTTAGCACAGTGTAAATAATTGCTGTACTATCTTGGATGGGTACAGGAATAACAAGAAGGAAACAATTTTTTTTTTGAGTATGGGCATACATTTTTTTAAAACAGTTTTCCATCTGTGTTTGGTTGAATCTGCAGATGCAGAAGGAACAATAAGGAGGGCCAGTTGTTCCAAGAAGGAAGGGGCAAATGTATGTAATCAAAACTAAGAAAAAATAAGCAATAACAAACTCTACATCTTCTCAAAATTAGATTAAATAAAAGCTCAGTGGGTTTCTAAGTAAAAAAAAAAAAGAAAAAGAAAACTCCAGACCATGCAATCCATCTCCATTGTGTAATGACAGAATAATACAGCATATGCCTTGTGTTTGAGGATAGGTGAGATAAAACTAATTGGCTAAAGAAGTTAAAAGAGTTGTCTAATGAAAAGACAGAATTATTCTATATTCACTAATGGAATGTGCATTTTCATGCTTTCTTATAAAAGTCAAGTAATACCACTCAGATTTTCAAAGAATTGAAAATAAAATAGAAATTAAAATAGAAAAACAAAATTCCCAAGCTCTTGCTTTTCCCCATACCAAATTCTCCTTCTCTGGTAGTGTTTTCATCCTTTTCTGAATTTGGTTCTCCTGGGTAACTTATTTGTATCTGATAACAATAAAATAACCTTTTATCACTATTGGAATTTATTGATTTTAGGTACATTTAAAAAAAGATCTAGCTCCAATTATGTCTGTGTGTGTGTGTGTATAGGTGTGTGTAGAGGGGTGTGTGTGTGTGTGTGTGTGTGTGTGTGTGTTGGCCCTGGGGCTAGAACTCAGAGCCTGGGTATTTTCCCTGAGCAGACAAGCACTCTACCATCTCAAAAAGGCTGGGAATGTGGCTTAAAGGTAGAGTTACCTTTACCACATAAACAGAAAAGGCCAGAATTGGTGCTGTGGCTCAAGTGGAAGAGTGCTAACCTTGAGCAAAAAGAAGATCAGGGATAGATAGTGCCCAGGCCCAGAGTTCAAGCCCCAGGACTGGCTAATAATGATTATAGTGATGATGATGATGATGATGATGATGATGATGATGATGATAATGAAAAAGCTTTTTATTCAGTAGCATTGCTCTCCCATCCTACTGTCGCCTATATAAAATCAAGTCTCACAGGTACAGGTAAAACGCAGTCTCTCCTGCTAAGACTCTTACTTCTCCCCAAATTTGCAATATAATTCACAAACTATAGAATTTTCCCATTGAAAGCATATGATTCAATTGGACATGGCAGCCCACATCTGTAATCCCAGGCACTTGTGGGAAGGTAGAACATAAAGATAGTGTGTGCTCGCCTTGAGCTGAAGAGCACAGGGACAGCACCCAGGCCCAGAGTTCAAGCCACATGACTGACAAAAAAAAAGATAGTGTGTTCCAGATCAGCTTAGCTAACATAGCAAGATCCCATCTCAAAAATAAATGCAATGAAACTTCAGAGCTTCTGCATGGCAAAGGACATAGCTAGCAAGATCAATAGAAAACCCATGGAATGGGAGATGATCTTCACTAGCCATACAATGGACAAGGGTCTCATATCTAAAATATACCTGGAACTCAAAAAATTAAATCCCCCAACAACAAATCTTCAAAGAAACAACTGCCCGATAAATAAGTGGGCTAAAGACTTAAAGAGAAACTTCTCTGAAGAGGAAATAAGGTTTCCCTTATTTGCAATAGCTAGTATATGTCTGGAACAAGAAGAAAAGGTCAGATAAGATGATGTTAAGTGAAATGAACCCCAAGATAAGGACACAAGTCGTTTTTTTCTTTCCTCCTATTGTTTCTAACATATTTATAAGGTACCATGTGGTTTTGTTGTTGTTTTGTATGTCCCTCCTCCATGGTACAATCCCTGTCTTCACTGTATTTGATGTAGGTATAATTTGGGTAGGGGAAGGGAAAAAACAAACTGTTTAAATAGGGATACAGGTTGACCCGTTGCAACAATGAAATGTACAAGATGCTATGTTTGACAGGGGCAGAGGAGGAGTGTAGTTGAGGAGGTGGGAGGGATGGTAGGGGAAAAACAAAGGAGGCGGCAGCAATGCTTGATAAGAAATGCACTCATTACCTTGCTCATGTAACTGTAACCCCTCTGTACAGTATTCTCACAATAAAAAACTTATTTTAAAAAAAGAATGGCCAATAGACACATGAAGAAATGCTCCACTTCTCTAGCCATAAAAGAAATATAAATTAAAACAACACTGAGATTCCACCTCATCCCAGTTAGAATGGCTATAATCAAGAACTCTAATAAGAACAGATACTGTAGGGGATGTGGCCAAAAGGGAACCCTACTGCATTGTTGGTGGGAGTATAAACTTGTTCAACCACTTTGGAAATCAATATGGAGGTTCCTTGAAAGACTCCACATAGAGCATCCCTATGACCCAGCAATCCCACTTTTGGGCATTTACCCAAATGATCACAAACAAGACCATACTAAATTTACCAGCACAATTATGTTTATTGCATCATTATTTATCATAGCTAAGGTATGGAACCAACCTAAATGCCCCTCAGTAGATGAATGGATCAAGAAAATGTGGTATATATACACAATGGAATTCTATGCCTCCATCAGAAAGAATGACATTATGAGTTAAACCATCTTAACAGGCCCATATCAAGCACCGAAATAGAAACAGCAACAAGAGACCTCCCATCTAAGAAAAGTCCAGGACCAGATGGTTTTACAGCGGAATTCTACAAGGCCTTCAAAGCAGAGCTCACACCAATACTCCTCCAACTCTTCAATGAAATTGAAAGAGAAAGTTCACTACCGAACACATTCTATGAAGCCATCATAACCCTCTTCCTAAAACCAGGCAGGGACTCATCAAAGAAAGAGAACTATATACCCATTACTTTGATGAACATTGATGTAAAACTTCTCAACAAAATTTTGGCCAATCGACTTCAACAATCCATCCAAAAAATCATACACCACGATCAAACAGGATTCATTTCAGTGATGCAAAGCTGGTTCAATATACGCAAATCAATTAATATTTTTCATCACATCAACAGGAGCAAGGATAAGAACCACATGGTTATCTCAATAGATGCAGAAAAAGCATTCGACAAGATCCAACACCCCTTTATGATGAAGGTCTTGGAAAAATTAGGAATCCATGGAACATTCCTCAATACAATAAAGGCTGTATATGACAAGCCTACAGCCAGCCTTATACTTAATGGTGAAAAACTAAAGCCATTTCCTCTTAACTCAGGAACAAGACAAGGATGTCTACTCTCTCCACTTCTCTTCAATCTAGTATTAGAATGCCTAACTACAGCAATAAGACAAGATGCAAACATAAAGGGGATCTAAATAGGGAAAGAAGAAATAAAACTCTCACTCTTTGCAGATGACATGATCTTGTATTTAAAGAATCCCATAGACTCCTCTCCCAAATTACTCAAGCTGATTCAAAACTTTGGCAAAGTAGCAGGGTATAAAATTAACCCTCAAAAGTCAATGGCTTTTCTGTATGCCAACAATAAGAAAAGTGTGGCTGAAATTAGGAAAGCAACTCCATTCATAATAGCCCCACAAAAAATAAAATACCTAGGAATTAACTTAACCAAAAAAGTGATGAAAACTTTAAAAACTTGAAAAAGGAAATCAAAACAGAACTTAGAAAGTGGCAAAAACTCCGTTGCTCCTGGACTGGAAAGATCAACATCGTGAAAATGGCAATACTTCCCAAAGCTATCTACAAATTCAATGCGATACCCATCAAAATTCCAACCTCATTCTTCAAGGAAATAGAAGAGCCAATCCAAAAATTCATATGGAACAATAAAAGACCCCGAATGGCAAAAACGATCCTCAACAGAAAGAACAGTGCTGGAGGAATATCAATATCAAATTTCAAACTCTACTATAAAGCCATAGTAATCAAAACAGCTTGGAACTGGCACAAGAACAGACCTCAGGACCACTGGAATAGAATTGAAAACCCAGAAATGAACTTACAGACCTATAGCCATCTAATCTTTGATAAGGGAGCTAAAAAAATAGAATGGAAGAAAGACAGCCTCTTCAGTAAATGGTGCTGGCAAAATTGGTTAAGCACTTATAGAAAACTAAAACTAGATCCTTATATATCACCCTGCACCAGAATCAACTCCAAATGGATCAAAGACCTCGGAGTCAAAGCAGACACCCTGAAAACATTACAGGATGGAATAGGAGAAACCCTAGATCTCCTTGGCACAGGCCGAAATTTTCTTAAAAGAGACTCAGAAATACAACAAATCAAAGAAGGGTTGGGCAAATGGGATTGCATGAAGTTGCAGAGCTTCTGCATGGCAAAGGACATAGCTAGCAAGAAAGCCCACAGATTGGGAGAAGATCTTCACTAGCCATACAACGGACAAGGGTCTCATATCTAAAATATACTTGGAACTCAAAAAATTAAATCCCCCAACAACAAATCCTCAAAGAAACAACTGCCCAATAAATAAGTGGGCTAAAGACTTAAAGAGAAACTTCTCTGAAGAGGAAAGAAGGATGGCCAATAGACACATGAAGAAATGCTCAACCTCCCTAGCCATAAAAGAAATGCAAATCAAAACAACATTGAGATACCACCTCACTCCAGTTAGAATGGCTATAATCAAGAACTCTAAAAACAACAGATGCTGGAGGGGATGTGGACAGAAAGGAACCTTACTTCATTGTTGGTGGGAATGTAAACTTGTTCAACCACTTTGGAAAGTAGTGTGGAGGTTCCTCAAAAGACTCCACATAGAGCTCCATTTGTTAGGAAATGGAAAGACTTGGAAAAAATTATATTAAGTGAAGTAAGCCAGGCCCAAAGAAACATAGGTCCAATGGTTTCCCTTATTTGCAATATCTAGTATATGTCTGAGTCAAGCAGAAAAGGTCAGATAAGGTGATGTTAGGGAAATGAACCCTAAGATATGTATTCAAATGTTTTTTTGCTTTCATGCGATTGTTTCTAACACATTTATAAGATTATTTCTTTGTTGCTTTGTATGTCCCTCCCCCATAGTATAACCCTTGCTTTCACTGTATTTGATTTCAGTACAATTTGTGGAGGGGAAGGGGAAAAACAAATCGTTTAAATAGGGATACAGGTGGACCCATTGCAACAATGAGATGTACAAGTCGTTATGTCGAAAACGAACTTTACAACTTTGGTGGGGGGGAAGAGGGAGAGCGGGGAGGATTGGAGGGGAGGATGGGAAGGGGAAACAAAGGAGGAGGCTACAACGCTTGATAAGAAATATACTCATTACCTTGCCCATGTAATTGTAACCCCTCTGTACAGTATTTTCACAATAAACAAAGAAAGAAAGAATGACATTGCTCCATTTGTTAAGAAATGGAAATGCTTGGAAAAAAATTATACTGAATGAAGAATGTCAGGCCCAAAGAAACATAGGTCCCACGGTTTCCCTTATTTGCAATATCTAGTATACGTCAAGGACAAGCAGAAAAGGTCAAAAGCTATGTACATATGACCAGATAAGATGATGTTATGTGAAATGAACCCCAAAATAGGAACACAAGTGGTTTTATCTTGCTTGCTATTGTTTTCAACATATTTATAGTGTACTATGTGATTTTTTTTTATTTCTTTGGCATGTTCCCCCCATGATATATCCCCTGTTTTCACTCTATTTGATGTCAGTACCCTGCATCTTGTATATATATTTTTCTAATTTGGGGAGGGGAAGGGAAAAAACAAAATGATTAAATAGGAATAAAGGTTGACCAATTGTAACAATGAGATGTAAAAGATACTATGTTGAAAATGAATTTTATAACTTCAGGTGCAGGGTAGGGGGGAGAGAGCTGGGGAGGTTGGGGGGAAGGGATGGTAGGGAGTAAACAAAGGAGGGGGTAACAATGCTCTATAGGAAATGTACTCATTACCTTACTCATGTAACTGTAACCCCTGTACAGTATCTTTACAATAAAAATATATAAAAATAAATAAATGCAAGATTCCATCTCAAAAATAAATAAATAAATAAAGTAGTTGGATGATGGTGGCTCATGCCAGGAGGCTGGGATCTAAGGATTGCAATTTGAAGCCAGACCAGGCAGGAAAGTCAGTGAGTCGCTTATCTCCAATAAGCTACTCAGTGCTGTGGCTCAAGTTGTAAAGTGCTAGCCTTAAGCCAAAAAAAAAAAAAAAAAGCTTAGGGATAATGCCCAGGCCTGGAGTTCAAGCCCCAGGACCCACAATAACTAACTAACTAAATAAATAAATAAATAAATAGATTCACAGAATTTCAATACATTTATAAGTCTGTGTAACCATCACCACATTCCAATTTTAGGGGGAAAAAATGGCTCCTCCAAAAAGAAATCCTATATGCATTAATAATTCTTTTTATTTCATGCTACCACTTCCTCCACCCTGGCAATCACTGGTTTACTTTCTGTCTCTAATATTTGGCTATTCTGGACATGAAATCATTTACTGTGTCTGAGAACTGGCTTCTTTCATTAAAATAACATTTTCAGACAGTCACCAATGGCTCAGCTTGTAATTCTTAGCTATTCATGAGGCAGCCTGGTCAGAAAAGCCCATGAGACTTTTATCTCCAATTAACTACCAAAAAGCTGGAAGTAAGTTGGGTACCAGTGGCTCATGCCTATAATCCTAGCTACTCAGGAGGTGAGATCTGATGATCAGAGTTTGAAGCCAGCCTGGGCAAAAAAAAAAAAGTCCCTGTAAGACTCTTATCTCCAATTAACCATTCAAAAACCGGATGTGGCACTGTGGCTTAAGTGGTATAGCGCTAGCCTTAAACACAAAAAGGTTCTGGGACAGTCCCCAGGCTCTGAATTCAAGGCCCAAACCCACAAAAAAAAGAAAAGAAAAGAACTAAAAAGAAAACTGGAAGTAGAGGTGTGATGCAAGTGGTACATGCTAGCTTTAAGAGAAAAAAAAACACACAAAATACTCAAGATTTGTACAAAATAAATAAAATTTTCGGGCTGGGAAGGTGGCTCAGTGGTAGAGTGCTTGCCTTGCACACATGAGGCCCTGGGCTTGATTCCTCAGCACCACATAAATTGAAAAAGCCTACGTGGTACTGGGGCTCAAGTGGTAGCACACTAGCCTTGAGCTGAAGAGCTGAGGGACAGCACCCAGGCCCAGAGTTCAGTCCCAATGACCAACCAAAAAACTTTTTTTTCAAGGTTTGTCCATAGCATGTGTCAAAACATGATTCCTTCTTATGAGTGGGTAATATTCTATCATGTGATTATCCATTCATCTGTGGATGGCCATTTGGCCTATTTCATCTTCTGGCCATGATGATGTTGCTATGACCACTATTTGCATGGTTTTTGGTAGACAGGCTTATAGCGCTCTTAAGTATACACCTTCTTACGACACTGCTACATCATGTAGTCACTTGAACTTTGAGGAAATGCCAGAGTGCTTTGCCAAGCAGCTGCACCCTTTTCTGTTCCCACCCGTGGCACACAAATCCCAATCTTTCCATCACTTCATCAACCCTTGCTACCATTCTCTTTCGTCGTGCTGGGCATAAAGTGGTAGAGCATTGTAGTTTGGATTTGCTTTGGATTCTTTCCCAAATGATGGTGAGCATCTTTTCATGTGCTTATTAGATATTTATCTAGCTTCTTTGGAAAACTATCTATTCAGATCCTCTGCCCATTTTGTGAAAATTGGCTCATTTGTCTTTTTATTGTTGTAAGAGTTACATATTCTGTTGCAAGTTCCTTACTGTCCCTATGGTTTGCAAATTTTTCTATTCTCTCTGGCTTCTGTTTAACTTTTTAAGAAAGACAGATAGATAGATAGATAGATAGATAGATAGATAGATAGATAGATAGATAGATAGATAGATAGATAACTCTGATTAACCTTGAATTTTTTTCTTTGGTTGTTCATGCTTTGGTATTTTACTTTTATTATTTTTATTTTTGAGTTATGTATTTATAATATATGGGAGTTTCATTGTGACATTTCCACAAATACACACAGTATACCCTGAACAATTTCACCCCTCCACCACATTCCTATTCCTCTCTTATCTCCTTCCTCCCTTTTCAAATAGCACCTCGTGGGTTTCATTATACTGTGTTTATGTGGGTGTGTGATGTATGCATGTGTATGTGTCTTCATGTGTTGTGTGTGTGTGTGTGTGTGTGTGTGTAATGTCCTTCAATACTCTCTACCCCTCAGTATCCCCTCCTTCCCCTCCTCTGCTGATCCCTTCTTAAACAGACTTCTGCATTTATATCCTATTAATCTGTTATGTTTTTCAACCCCATTGTCACAAGAATTTGCTCTCCGGTGTTTTTTCCTAAGAGATTTAGGCCTATGATTCATGTTGTGTTAACACTCCCTACAGTGTAAAGAAGAAGTCCAGCTTTTCCCTTTAGCATATGGATCCCTAATTGTACTGGTACCATTTGTTGAAATGACTGTTCTTCCCAATTGAGTGGTTTTGGAACCATTTTCAAAATCGAATTGATTGTAAATGTAGGACCTTATTTATGGAATATTAGCTCTCCTTTTTGTATCTTTGTATGTGACTTTGTATCTGACTTTGTATCTTTGTATCTTTGTATCTGACTTTGTATCTTTATGTATGCCCATAACAATCTTGATAATACTGTATCTTCATGGTAAGGTTTTCAATTAAGAAGTATGAATCCTACATTTGTTCTTTTTTGCTGCTCTTGTTAGGACTGAGGTTTGAACTCAGCACCTCATGCTTGCTAGGGACCACCAGTCCTTCCCACTTCCTGTTGATTTGTGATTTTCTGTTGTATTTTTTGGGGGGGGAAGGGGGAGACAGTCATTTTTCCATCAGCCTCTTGAGGTTTGTCCAGGGCTAGCCTGCATTGTACTTCTCCAATCTGTGGCTTCCTAAGTAGCTGACACCACATATTGAGGTCACCCTATATATCTTATTTGTTGAAGTAGAGTCTCACCAATTTTTTGACTGGGTTGTCCTCGGACCACAATTTTTCAGCCTCCTGAATATCTGGGATTATAGGGGAGAACCACTGTACCTGGCTTCCAACTTTGCTCTTAATATTAAGATTATTTGAGCTGCTTTATGATCTCATATTTCCATATAATAAATTTTATTATGAGCAACTCATCAATTTCTATCAAAAAATAGATAGCTTATATTTGTCATAGTCCACATAGACCAGTTTGGGAAACATTGCCCTATTAGTATGATCAAGTGTTTGTGTACATGGACATGTGTTGTTTCTCCACTTACTTAGTTTTCCAACTTAATTTCCCCTGACATGTTGTATAGGTTTTAGTGTTCAAGTCTGACACTTCTATTGTTAAATATATTCTGTAAGGTTTTTATCTTTCTGTTAGAAATGTAATTGTCTCCTTAATTTCAGTTTTATTGCTAGTGAAATTTTATATATTTACTTCTATGGTGACAACTTGCTGAACTGTTTTGTTATTTCTAATATTCTGTGTGTGTGTGTGTGTGTGTGTGTGTGTGTGTGTGTGTGTGTGTGTGTGTGTGTGTGTGTATACCAGTCCTGGGATTTCAACTCAGGGCTGGGACACTGTCCCTGAGCTTTTTTGACCAAGGCTAGTGTTCTACCACTTGAACCACAGCTCCAGTTCTAGTGTTCTTTTATCAGACTTCCTTTAGGATTTTTCTACATAAAAGACCATGGCATCTTCAAGTAGAGGTAGTTTCAGTTCTCTTCCAGCCTGGTTGCCTTTTGTTTCTTTCTCTTTCCTAATTTTCCAGGCTAGAACATCTAGTACAATAGTAAACAGAAGAAATTTGGGTATCCCTGTCTAGCTCCTAACCTAAGAAACTTCAGTACTCAACATTAATATGTAATCTTTCAGTTTATTCACTTCTTCAATTGAAGTGGCAGCTTTTTTTTAGCTTTCTCTGTGTTGAGATATTTTCACCTTTTTGTGAAAAAGGTATAGATTTTTTAAATGTTCATTCTGTATCTAGTAAAATGATAGTACAATTTTATTCTTTATGCTTTCAATATGGTGAATTATATTAATCGATTTTGAAAAATTAAGCCAACCTTGCATTCCCAGGATCCCAATTGGTCTAATGTATGATATTACTAGGTTTGATTTGATATTCTGTTCAGGATATGTCTACGTATATTCATAAAGGGTTTTTTCTCTCCTTTTGATACCTTTGGTTTTAGTGTAAGAATAGTAGTAGTAATCTGTACATCACTCTGAGCTGTGATGTATTCTGTTCGATAGAATAGAATACTGTTCTATAAAGTAATATAGAATAGTACAGTATAGCATAGTATTCTATAGAATAGAAACTTCATTGTTTTGGGCCGTTACAACAAAATGCTTGAGATAGCTAACTTCAGAAAGAAATAGAGGCTTGATATTTTGAAGGCAGGAAGTCTTACATAGCACAATACAAGCTCTAACAAATGCCCCAAGGTGAGTGTCAGGAGCATGTACTAGGAAATAATCACAGGTGATGGAATCAAAGAGAGAAGAGTAGCCTGTTCCTTCTATAACAACTCTCTCAGGAGAGGGCAAGAGTCACACCAGATAATCTCCTTCTGTCTTAGAAATACAGAGCACTTAATGACCATTAGGCCTCCTGCTTCCACAGTATCCTCCCAAAGCATCAGTCTGGAAGCCAGGCCTCCAATCACAGGGACCCTTGGAGGAAACCCTAGCCACAGCAATTACTGTTCACTTTCATAAATGTTTGGTAGATCCAGTGGTGAAGCCATTGGGCCTGAGCTTCTCTGAGTAGAAAGTTTTAAAATTACTAGTTCAATCTCTAGCTATTCCAGTTTTCTATTTCTTTTTGAGTCAGTTTCAGTCATTCACTTCTTACTAGGCCTTCGTTCATTTTATTTAAGTTATGTGATTTATTGGTAAACACCACCCAAATTTTCAATCTTTATTATAATGCTTACTTCTTGGTTAGATATATTTTAACTTCAGTACTATTGGTGAAAATTTAGCTTCTTAGTGCATGAATTTTAGATACTTTCTTTTTACTTCTCTCTACACCAACTAAGTCTTCCTTTTTCCAACTTGTGACAGCTATGCTTTTATTTTTACTTAGTCAAGATTAAGTTCATATACATTTTCCTCTGTCACCATCATTAATTTCATGCATGCCTAGTTAAGGACTAATCTTTAAACTTGAAAACTGATAAATAAGCTGGGTGCCAATGGCTCATACCTATAATCTTGCCTAGTCAGTAGGCTGATATCTGAGGATAGTAATTTGAAGCCAGCCCCAAAAGGTAAGTCTATGAGATTCTTATCTCCTAACCATTTAAGTAGATTAGCCAATTAAGTGGAGTTGTGGCTCAAGGGATAGAGCACTCATCTTGAGCAAAAATTCTCAGAGACAGGGCTCTGACCCTGAGTTAAAGCCTGAGCATACACATAAAAGAAGGAAAGAAAAGGGGAACAAAAGGGAGAGAGAAAGAAAGAGAGAGGAAGGAAGGAAGGAAGGAAGGAAGGAAGGAAGGAAGGAAGGAAGGAAGGAAGGAAGGAAGGAAGGAAGGAAGGAAGGAAGGAAGGAAGGAAAGAAAGAAGGGAGGGAGGGAGGGAGGGGAGGAAGGAAGGAAGGAAGGAAGGAAAGAAAGAAGGGAGGGAGGGAGGGAGGGAGGGGAGGAAGGAAGGAAGGAAGGAAGGAAGGAAGGAAGGAAGGAAGGAAGGAAGGAAGGAAGGAAGGAAGGCTTATACCCTAATAAATATAAGTGCATTGTTATCCACTAGAGAGGCAAGCAATGTCTAAAACGTAATTCCTTCTTTTTGACTCCATATTATAATCTCTAGGGGGCTTCAGAGAAGAATGTTCTTAGAATAGATGTTTGAAATTATGTGAAATTTCAGTTTGCTTCATATGTAAATGACAATTTTGATAGCTTCTAGTTTTTCCTGGAGTTGAAATTTGCCTTTTTCTGGGGGAGGGGGGGTGGAATAAATGTCCCATTTATAATTATTCCCAACTTCTTTTTATTTTATTGTGAAAATACCATACAGAGGGGTTATAATTACATGGGCAAGGTAATGAGTGCATTTCTTATCAAGCATTGTTGCCTCCTCCTTTGTTTCCCCTTCCCATCCCTTCCCATCTTTCCCCCACCCCCACACCCCTCACCCACCCCCACTCCACCCCGCGCCAAAAGTTGTAAAGTTCATTTTCGACACAATATCTTGTACATCTCATTGATGTAATTAATCTACCTGTATCCCTATTTAAACAATTTGTTTTTTCCCTTCCCCTCCACAAATTATACCAACATCAAATACAATGAAAGCAGGGGTTATACCGTGGGGGAGGGACATACAAAGCAACAAAGAAATATCTTATAAATATGTTATGCACAATAGCAAGAAAGAAAAAAACATTTGAGTCCTTAACTTGGGGTTCGCTTAACATCAACTTAAATGACCATTCCTGCTTGTCTCGGACATATACTAGTTATTGCAAATAAGGGAAACCATGGAACCTATGTTTCTTTGGGCCTGGCTTACTTCACTTAATATAATTTTTTCCAAGTTTTTCCATTTCCTAACAAATGGGACAATGTCATTCTTTCTGATGGAGGCCATTGTGTATATATACCACATTTTCTTGATCCATTCATCTACTGAGGGGCATCTGGGTTGCTGCAATATCTTAGCTATGGTAAATAATGCTGCAGTAAACATAGTTGTGCTGGTAGCTTAAGTATGGTCTTGTTTATGATCATTTGGGTAAATGCCCAAAAGTGGGATTGCTGGGTCATAGGGGAGCTCTATGTGGAGTCTTTTGAGGACCTTCCATACTACTTTCCAAAGTGGTTGAACAAGTTTACACTCCCACCAACAATGCAGTAAGGTTCCTTTCTGTCCACATCCCCTCCAGCATTTGTTGCTATTAGACTTCTTGATTATAGCCATTCTAACTGGGGTGAGATGGTATCTCAACATTGTTTTGATTTGCATTTCTTTTATGGCTAGGGAGGTTGACCATTTCTGCATGTGTTTATTGGCCATCCTTCTTTCCTCTTCAGAGAAGCTTCTCTTTAAGTCTTTCGCCCACTTACTTATTGGGCAGTTGTTTCTTTGAAGATTTGTTGTTGGGGGATTTAATTTTTTGAGTTCCAAGTATATTTTAGATATGAGACCCTTGTCCGTTGTATGGCTAGTGAAGATCTTCTCCCAATCCGTGGACTTTCTATTGATCTTGCTAGCTATGTCCTTTGCCATGCAGAAGCTCATGCAGAAGCTCTTGCAAATCAACCCTTCTTTGATTTGTTGTATTTCTGGGTTTCTTTTAAGAAAATTTCAGCCTGTGCCAAGGAGACCTAGGGTTTCTCCTATTCCATCCTGTAATGTTTTCAGAGTGTCTGCTTTGACTCCGAGGTCTTTGATCCATTTGGAGTTGATTCTGGTGCAGGGTGATATATAAGGATCTAGCTTTAGTTTTCTACAAGTGCTTAACCAATTTTGCCAGCACCATTTACTGAAGAGGCTGTCTTTCTTCCATTCTATTTTTTTAGCTCCCTTATCAAAGATTAGATGGCTATAGGTCTGTAAGTTCATTTCTGGGTTTTCAATTCTATTCCATTGGTCCTGAGGTCAGTTCTTGTGCCAGTGCCAAACTGTTTTGATTACTGTGGCTTTGTAGTAGAGTTTGAAATTTGGTATTGATATTCCTCCAGCACTGTTCTTTCTGTTAAGGATCATTTTTGCTATTCAGGGTCTTTTATTGTTCCATATGAATTTTTGGATTGCCTCTTCTATTCCTTGATATTCCCAATTTCTTATTCGCTCTCTATATTGAAAGAAATCTACTTTATTCTTCTTGAAGCTATTCTTTCTACACCCCAGTGGCTTCCTAATAGAAATAAATTATATTTGAGCCCTCCTAGGAAGCTGACATCTTTGGATTTATTTTCTTGATATTCTATATTGTTTCTACTGTCTTCATATATCTCTCCTTTTATTTTCCAGTTTTCATCTTTATGTAGCTGGCACAAATCACCAGAAAAGAATCATAAGGAGTAAAATTTTGAACTCTGAGTATTTAAAAGGGCTTCAAATTTTCCCAGATAATTATTCCATAGTTTTATTAGATCCAAAATGATTTTTGCTCAGAACTTTGAATACATGACTCTGATGTATGCTAGAAACCAATTTTCTTCACACATGGTCACATACCAGTAGTATGATATTCTTCTGCTGTTTCATCGTTAATGATTTATTTTTCTTCTCAAGAAACCTTAGGATCAGCTCTGTACCTCGTGTCCTGAAATTTAATGAGCTATATGGAGATGTGGGTCCTTTTCTTTCATCTGTCCATGTCTCAGCATAGCATTTTAAAGAAATGAATCATGTCTTTCTTTAGCTCCAGAAGTTTCACTATTTTTTCTGGTAAATGGCAGTGCTACTTACAAATTGCTTGTGCCAGAAACCTGAGAATCAATCCACCTAAATACTTTCTTCACCACCCACTGCATTTAATCCTATTGATTCTTTCATTTCCAAAATATGTTTCAAATCCATCAATTTGTCTCTATGTTCGCTTAGACTCTACTTTGAATTACATAATCTTTCATCCAGATTACCAAAATAGCTTCCTAATTCTCCCCATTGGTCCTTCACAATCTTTGGCCACCCTGCTACAGGGGACATCTTGCTAAATCTCATCTGATCCGTATCACTCTGCTGCTTAAAACTTTGCAGTGATCTCCTATTATTCTAAAGGTTAAGTCCAATGTCATTAAGATGACCTATGAGTTCTGTATGACCTGGCCTTTCTGTCCAGCTTTGCAGCTAACTTCACATGCTCACTTGGCTCCAGCACACATCCCTTTTAAATACTCAGTCTTGTCCTGGGCATTCCTGAACTAGAGCATTTTAACAAATGGTTCCTTTCATCGAAATATGCTCACTAACCCAATGACAAGTTCAATCCTACAAAGATCTCTCATCTCTCCTGACCTCCTGGTAAGACTATATGGTTCTTCATTATCCATTGTTGTGCTCTGTAGATTTGCTTCACAGTAAATTAAATTAATGCATTCCAATTCAATCAATCCTTTATGAGTTTAATTTATATTTTACTGCCTGCTTATCACAAAGATCCTTGAATCCAGGGGTGATGTCATCTTGCTCATCATCCTACAAGAGCCTGTATCACTGGTACAGAGAACGTGCTCTGTATACGTATGTGGAATGAATGACTGAATCAATGAATGAAGGAATGACTCCCCTAAGAATTGCAGCTGTAGCTCACTCAGTTCTGACTTTCACACTTCCATTGCATTTGGCATTCCTATTCTCCACTGGAGGCTTTGTTTCTTTTCCATGGAAAAATCTAGTCTCCTCATATTTTATTCAGTGTTTCCCCTTTTGGACGCTTTTAAAGACTCTGCTTATAAGCAATTTCCAACTGTTTTTGGCCAGTTGACCTCTAACCATTCTATCATGTAGCTTGAAGCTCTCTGTCATTTCAGAAAAAGTGACCTCTCCTTAATCTATGTTGGTTATTTGTCTCTGAATGCATGACCTCAGCCTGAATTGTGATGCACACCTTCCACAAGCAATAATACTGTTCATCAACCAGATATTACTCAGGCACCTGTGTACCTCCCCTCCCCTCTTTTTCTCTCTCTCCCTCCCTCTCTGCTTTCCTAGTGGTTTGATTTATTTTCTAATTTGCCCATTTAGACATGTATTCAGGGGAGATATAAGTTTCCCATATCTTTTTTTTTTTCCAGTCCTGGGGCTGGAACTCAGTGCCTGGGGACTGTCCCTGAGCTTCTTTTGCTCAAGGCGAGCACTCTACCACTTGAGCCACAGTACCACTTCCAGCTTCTTCTGTGTATGTGGTACTGAGGAATGGAACCTAGGACTTCATTCATGCTAATCAAGCACTCTGCCACTAAGCCACATTCCCAAGCCCTCCAATATCTTGAATCTAATCAGGTGGTGTGATAAACTGCTATTCTCATTTGAAATTTGCTTGGCTGACCCCAAACACTTTCCCCTAACCCTGGCCATATTAAGTAGACTTACTCACTCTGCTTTGTGTATGCCATCTATCTATCAGACCATTCATTATATGCCTCTATTTAAACTCTGTAAAAGCTTGGTAGTTTTCCACATTCAAGCATTTATGTTCTTAACTCCTTCATTTCTCCATTCCTTTGCTTTACTCTGACAGTTCTTCTTTTTTTAGTATATATTTTTACTGTAAAGATACTGTACAGAGGGGTTACAGTTACATGAGTAAGGTAATGAGGTACGTTTCCTATCCCTACCTTCCTTTCCCCCCTTCCCAACCCCTCCCTCCCCCCCCACCCCGAAGTCGTAAAATTTGTTTTCAACATAGTGTCTTATATATTTCATTGTTACAATGGGTCAACCTGTATCCTTATTTCACATTTTGCTATTTCCCTTCCCCTCCCCAAATTAATCTGAGAAGCAGATTAAATATGGATTCCCAGCAAAATGTATGTACCTACAGATGAACAAAACAGGGAGGCTTACACCAGGTGCTGGTGGCTTATGCCTGTAATCCTAGCTATTCAGAAGGCTGAGATCTAAGGATCTTGGTTCAAAGCCACCCCAAGAAGAAAAATCTATGATACTTCTATATCCAATTAACTACCAAAAAGCCTGAAATAGAGCTGTAGCTCAAGTGGTAGAGTGCTTTTCTTGAGCAAAATAAAGCTCAGGAATCGTGTCCAGACCCTAAGTTCAAGCCTCAGGATCAGCACACACACACACCTGAAATTCATCTAACGGAGTCTTGGTCAAGAATTGATACATAATTGATACTTGGGGGCCACTCAGACCTTTTTAGGACCTTCATTCCAACATTAATTGTGGATGAAGTGAGGAAGGAAAGGAGAAAAGAGAGGAAGAAGAGGAGGAAGAGGAGGAGGAGGAAGTGGAGAAAGAAGAGGAAGAAAAGGAGGAAATTCAATCCTCGGTTATTGGCCTCTATTTCAACATGAACTCTACCACTCATCATCCTCACCGCTTCCTTTATCCTCTGATAAATAAATCCCTTCACAAGCGCTGTCATGTTACCTTTCTTCTGTCTCTTTTTATGGTCTTATTTGCACATGTATTTTCACTTTCACCGCATCCACCTCTCCCTTGTTTTCCCTCACCCACATTCCCTTCCCACCCCGTTGGGTTACTGTGAAGATAAAAATGAAATCTCAGATGTAGGAAGACTTTGAAAAGTTAAAAGCACAGTGGCATCGTACGGCACTGCAGTGACGAAGATGTTTCCTCTGTTCTCTGTGTGCCTTCCTTCACATCTTCCGGTCGCTTCCTTTCAAAGCAAAGCTTCATCTCCAGCTTTCCCCGGGCTGCCCTCATGCCGGCCGGGCATCTTCTCTGGTCTTTCACATATCTGTAGCATGATCTGACTTGGTCCCCTTCCTCCTTTGTCTAGCTTTGACAAAAACGAATTCTGTCATTTCTATTTTGTGATCAGAAGTTCTGTATCCCACCTTTGGCTTTTCCCCCCTCTTTTTTTTTCTCTTTTCTGATAGTCGAGTCAGAATGATGAGCTCAGCTAGATTTTTGTCGGCGCTACCAGTACTGTGCAAAGAAGCAGATTTCATGCAGTGTCTACAGAGTCAGATTACCAATACTTTGCTTAGAGTTTCTTTTTCATTCTGTCTGGCCCTATTCTCTGTACTTTAAGAGGCAATTAGAAGTAGGCTAGGCAAAGTAAGCCAGACCCAAAGAAACATAGGTTGCACGGTGGCTCTCATTTGTAATAATTAGAATGTGCCCATAGATCTACAAGTAACCCCAATGGATAGTAAAAGACAAAATATTACACTTGGACATGATAAATTAAACAGCACTCTGATCATTCACGCAGCGAGACAACGGGAAGATATTCTTAGGAGCAGCAGGGCACAAGAGCAATGTGCAAAATGATGCTTATCAAAATGAACTCCAAGAAATGGAAACAAGAAGCCTTTCATTTTACTTTTTGGGTGTTTTTTTTTTCCTATTTTTCCCCTTCATCACTTATTTTTTATTTCTGTACCTTTTGTCTTATATATAAGTTCATCTGATTTGGAGAGGGAAGGGGAAAGACAGAAATGGTAGGACAAAGGGTGAACTAATTCAGTAGTAATACTTACTAGACACTATGTTGAAAATTAACTATACAACTTGGAAAGGAGGGGAAAAAACTGGGAGGAAACGAGGGAGGGGTGACACTGTTCAAAAAGAAGTGTACTCAAACCTGAAGTAGGCTAGTTTCTGACAAATATGGTCTCCAGGATGGAAAGAGTTTCTGTACTGCAGTGTGTGTGTGTGTGTGTGTGTGTGTGTGTGTGTGTGTGTGTGTGTGTGTGTGTGTCTGTGTCTGTGTCTGTGTCTGTGTCTGTGTCTGTGTTGAGAGAAACTCATCTATTCATGTGTCGGGGAGCAGGAAAGTGAATCGAGAGATATAAAATTAGAAGGTACAAAAAGAGATTGGATTTAGAGAAATGATGGGCGGGGCGTGGGCCCTTCCATTGAGAAGGGAATGCACAGAGGGGCAGATAAAATGGCAGTAGGTCAAAGGAGCTCCTACCAAATGGCGTTATGTTTTCTCAAGTAGTGTAGGCAGGAATCCTTCACAACCATCCCAGGGGACCATGTGGAGGCAGGTAGGCAGGCACAGGAGAAAGATTATGATAAGGTTTATTAGAGGGGCCATATCTCCCCGGGAGAGGGCGCACCTGGTGTCTGTCCCTATCCCAGTCACAAGTAGGTCTGGGGGGAAGGGAGGGTGGAAGGGAAGTAAATGCTTGTACAGGTGGGTCTGGGCAGAGAGGGGGAGTGGCCAGCTGTAGGGTGGGAACTCCAGGGCAGAGAGGAGCTCAGGTCTGGGGGAACTGAGAACCAAAGGTGGGGATAATACTAACAGTGAGAACAGAAAATTGCTGAACAAATCACTGAATCCCCACCCTAGAGATCCCCTAGGAAGCTTAGAGGCAGAGGTCGGCGACAAAGTCAACATTCAGCCTCCTGAAAAGAACTCCCAATGGTTGAGGCTGAGAATCATGAGTTTGTATCAGCAGCAACTGACCAAATGCACTCATTTTCCCTTTTACACATGCATGGCTTTATTCAGAGATGACATTTCCTAGAAGTTTCTTAATCAAGAGGTAGAAGGGGCAATAAGTTCAGGATTTTATAAGATCCTGATTCAAGTTAAGGATTATTGGATCAATATTAAAATAAGGCAGTGACAGTAAAAAATGAAGATTAGAAAAACTAGGGATTGGGCTGAGAAGGTAGCTCAGTGGTAGAGCACTTGCCTTGCATGCTCAAGGCCCTGGGTTCGATTCCTCAGCACCACATAAGCAAAAAGAGAAAAAGCCAGAAGTGGCGCTGTGGCTCAAGTGGTAGAGTGCTAGCCTTGAGCTGAAAAGCTGAGGGTCAGTGCCCAGGCCCAGAGTTCAGGCCCCCACGACCGGACTCAAAAAAAAAAAAGAAAAGAAAGAAAAACTAGGGACTTCAGCCAAGCTGTAATCCTAGCTACTCAGGAAGCTGAGATCTGAGGTTTGTGGTCTGAAGCCAGCCTGGTCAGTCAAAGTCCACGAGACTCTTATCTCTAATTAACCACAAAAAGCTGGAGGTGGACCTATGGTTCAAGTGGTAGAGTGCTAGCCTTGAGAAAAAGAGCTCAAGGACAGTGCCCAGGCCCAGATTTCAAGCCCCATTATTGGCACAAAAAGGAAAAAAATAGAGATTCCAATAGCCTGGATACTTCATTGTAGTAGAAGAACAGGTAAGGAGAAAGTAAGAGACTAAATAGTCTGAGAAGAAGAATACAACAGTCCTTGTGGATATGCTAGAATCATATTTCAGCAACTGGACAGTTTTTGGTGACATAGCCACTGGTGGTGGGCAGCAGAAATAGGACAAAGTTCTTTGAAGGTAAAGAAGAATGAGACTGGGCCAGGTACCAGTAGCTAAGGCTTTTTATTATCCTAGCTATCAGGAAGCTGAGACTTGGAGCTTCAGTGTTCAAAACCAGCCTGGCCAGAAAAACCTGTAAGACTTGATCTCCAATGAACCAGCAAATTGTCAGACTGGAGGCATGGCCGAAATGGTAATGCACTAGCTGTATGCAAGAAAGCTGATTGGGAGTATAAAGGCTTAAGTTCAAGCAGTAGAGGAGGAGGAAGAAGGGAGGAGGGGAGAGGAGGGACAGGGAAAGGGAGAGTGAGAGGAAGAAGGGGAGAGGGAAGGGGAGGAGGAGGAGGAGGGAGAAAAGAGGAGGAGGAAGAAGGGGAGGAGAAAGAGGCAACAGCAGCTGGGTGTTGGCCAAGCCATCTATAATGACATTAGGGTTTACCTGGATAACAATGGAAACTGAACCAAGTCCCAAAGCCCCATATAAAATTCAGTCTCACTGGGAAGTTGGTAAAAGGCAGAGTACATAAAAATTAGTAGGCAATATAACTAAACAGCATGTGCTTTTAAAAAAAAAAAAAGGTAGGGGGAAGGAGTTTTTATTTGAGGATGGAGAATACATAGCTTGCAAGTAAGAAGAGAATAGTGTGGGAAATGTTCCCCTTTCCTGGTCTCACAAGAGCATGGAACTAATCAGAGACCCACAGGAGCTGCCGCTCTCAATGAGACTGGAGGGAGGCAAAGCACACTGTTAAAAGACCAGACAGGGTTTACTAGACAGGGATACAGGTGGCTCCACCTTACGGAGAGTTGGAGAGAAGGTTAGAAAGGGAGAGGAGATAAACCACAAGTAGCAGAAGCCACAGCACAAGCAGTGTGAAGGTGGGCCCCAAGAGAACAGAACTGCCTACATGGGGCTTGCATGACCTCGAAGGTGTCAGAGCCTCAAAGTTTGGAGGACCGACCGTGTAAGTTCACTCTGCATACAGAAGGCTCACACACGGCCCAGCATGCCCTGCTGCTGAGTGAGTGCCTGTCCTGTCATCCTTCCCCTTCTGAACGTTACCAAGATTCAGTTCTTCCCCTGCTCAACCTCTTCCTTATGCCTCAAGTCTGGAGGGGTGCTGAGCTCCCCATCCATGACCCTTCCAACCCATAGTTTTCACCCTTTTCCTCATACCTTTCTCTTGCTAATGAAGCAAATAAACAGGTTCTTTTGTGAGCAAAGCCGGCGCTGCAGTCATGTAATAATCCTAGCACCTTTCATCCCAGTCTTTTCGGTGGAATTAGTTTGTTTATCTTCGGAGTTCCAAAGCTGACATCAAATGTATGACTCGCTAGGATTTATAGAGTTTAATAAAGGTATTCCTTGAGTTCATCTCAGTTGAATCTATAATAGCTATTTCTCGATACAAAAAGTCATCACCCAGCTCATCCTGGGCAGTTGAAGGAGAGTCCATGTTTTCTTTTGAGTAGTAAAAGAATGCCCAATATATTTTTTCACAACCTCTCTTACAGAAGTGTCAGTTATGTCTTCAGTTTAATTCCTCCGAAAGTAAACATTTTGAATGAGTTTTTACCCCCTCTTTTTAAAATGTCTTTTCTCTCATCTATTTCACCTTCACTAGAAAAATCACTCAAGGATTTCTTCATGGCATTACACATTTTTATGATCCTTTTATCTAATGGAGGATATATAATTTCTCTAAACTTTATTGGATTGGACTAGCAGATAATGTATAATCACAATTGGTTTTCTGTATTAAAGTCATTTTTTTGTGTTAAGTTTTCATTGGGCTTGGAGAACAATTCACGAGCATTAGCTTTGCTTCCATGGTGTGGTTGAGAGAGTTTGTTTGTGTGGTCATTCTTTTACTCTGTTTCCAATACCAGCTATCCTTATCAAGATACATAAATTGTGTGTGTGTGTGTGTGTGTGTGTGTGTGTGTGTGTGTGTGTGTGTGTGTGTGTGAGGTCTCACATCTGTAATCCTACCTACTCAAGAGGCTAAAAGCCAACGTGGGCAGAAAACTCCTCAAAACTATATCGCCATTTAGGAAAATGTAGGACTGGGGGCACAGCTGAAGTGGTAGCACTCCAGCCATAAGTAAGAAACCAAATGAGAGTGAGAAGTCTTGAGGTCAAGCCTTGGTTCTGTCACACACACACACACACACACACACACACACACACACACACACACTGGTACATACAATAAAACATACCTGTGCAACCCAGCCCATTCTTGGGTCTTGCCTTTTTTTACCATCCAAAGTCATGGAAAATGATGAGACAGAGTTTTGTGTGTATTGTGAAGGAGGAAGTTTAATGAAAGGGTATAAGTTTCTGGAAGACAGAACTGATTGAATCCTACCCTGACTGGCTGATCCTGAAAAGATCCAGAGATGTAATATACAGAGTACAAACAAACCAAAAGATAGCATGCTCATGGGCCTGTTCATTGATCTTTTTATGCCAGTACTTTGTCGGTTAGGGGAACAGTATCCAGTCTTCAAATGGGAGCTGTGTAGGACAGTATTGGCAGCCAAACCATCTTTGACTTTTTTTAACTGATCTGAAGTGATTGCACTATGAATAAATGTTTCCTTTTATCTGTGATTGAAAAATCTGAAAGATGTAGCTTCTTTAGGACAGGAAACTGTGTATGAGGTTTGGGTATGATGTAGGGTTCAGGTGTCCCAAGTGTTGAGGGGTAAACATAGGTCACACATTTCCTTATGAACAGTGTATAACACAGATGATGAGACTCCAGGAATAATCATAACAACCTTGTATTCCTTTTAGGAAGAAAACTCGGATATACCTTCAACAATTGCAACCTCCACAATGTGTCTTTGGGACAAGGTCAGGAGGTGGTGGCCGAGGCTGCTCTGGACCTAGCTTCAAAGAAAGGTCACTGGGTTATTTTACAGGTAAGGTTCCTATTGGAGCATCCATTGCTCTAATGGCATGACTTTCAATATGACTTGACCTTTATCAAATTTCCTTAGGGCAAGTGATGTCTCTTATTTACCTTTTATCACTGAGCAGTCTTAAATACACATCCTCAACAAAAGCTTACTGGGTGAAACTATCAATAAGGAAATTAAAGAAAGAATAAATAAAAAGGTCAGTCATTCCCATCCCATCCTAACTCTCATTATCCAAGACCACCATTCATCTCTTGATGGTGCCATGCTACATCTCGCTTCTCCATCTTCGCCCTTGAATTTCCTGTGATTTATTGGGGAGGGATCTGCTCTTTCCCCAGACTCCATTTCCAGAAGCAATGAGAATTTAACAACACCTAGGAGTCTATTAGCTTCACCTGCTGGAGGTGCTGTGTCTCAGATGCATTTGCCAAGAGACCTCCACTGAAGCGCCTTCAGGAACCAGGCACTCAGCATGGACCTGGCTTCCCAGGACCTGAGGATGAGACCAGGGCTCAGGCTCTTTCCTTGCTGTACTCTAGAGTGGATTTCTCAGGCCCTAGCCTTGGTAGATCCATGTCCGTAAACCCAACGGGGCAGCCTCAACAATCCCGGAATGCACTCAGGTAGCTTCTATCCTCAAACTCAAGAGAGCCTTTCCCATAGCCTTGCTCTGCCTAGTGGCACATACTAGTTGAAGTTGTTGCAGCCATAACTGAATTAGTCCCTCATGTGAGGGCTGCCAGCAGTGCTGGCTATCCAGAACCCTGGCTTTCTAAGTAGCCCCCTAGATGTTCTGCTCCAAGAACATGATTAAAAATGTACTCTTAACAAATTTCCCCTCTTATCTCCCACTACTAACTCTTACATAGCTCCTTACCCTATACAAAGCCCTTTTGAATCCATTGCCTTTGATTATTTGCAGCCAATGCTGAAATGGCAAACTTCATTGTTATTTCTCTTTCTAGAGGAGAGTAAACAGTACTCAGAGAGCCAATTATTGTGCTCTTAGAACTGTGTTGAGTGCCAATCTCTGTGTTTAAGGCTCAGCAAGCCTACTTCCTCAAACACTGACTGGGGAGTTTTTATCTATCCATCATCATGAAACCTACCTCAATGAAGCCAGGTGACTGTCATCCTTAATGTGAGCAGTGCATCCTGTGAAGCTGTGCCAAGAAATAAATACAGGTCTTGGTAGAAAGGCAGGAATGAGCTTTAAGAGAAGGAGATCGGCTCAAAGACCAGACAGAGAAGCTTGAGTAGGGAGCCTTTGTGGGTCTTCCAGACTCAATAACTTCATGTGTTTTATGAAGACAAGTTTTGTGACAACAAACAGCACGGTTTCCTGAGACAAATCAGGAAAGGTAGCTCAGAGTTTAAATCACTACCTTAGAGTTTTAGCACAGATACAACTTACAGAAGGAGCACAATAGAATGTGCTGATTCAGTGATTATAGGGGCCCAGAGCTAAGATCCTGCCATTCTTAACTGGCTCTCAAATGATGTACTTGTGTGTGTGTGTGTGTGTGTGTGTGTGTGTGTGTGTGTGTGTGTGTGTGTGTGTGTGTGTGTGTGTGTGTGTGTGTGTGTGTTCCAGCCCTTGAGCTTGAACTCAGAGCCTGGACATTGTCCCTGAGTTTTTTGACCAAGGATGGTACTCTACCACTTGAGCCACAGCTCTACTTCTGGCTCTTCTGATGGTTAATTAGAGATAAGAGTCTCTCACTGGCTTTCTACCTGGGATGGCTCTGAATTTCAATCCTCAGATCTCAGCCTTCTGAATAGCTAGGATTACAGGTGTGAGCCACCGGCACCCACACATGTATTGCCTTTTAATTCTCAAGTTCAAATAATCCAGGCATCAGGTAGTATGGAATCAGAAGGTCTCACCATTGCACTCTACGTGTGGAGACTGTACCCGCAGCGTGGCAGTGTCTGGAAACCCGTTCAGAACACAGACACTCCACCTCCTCTCCAGAGCTTCCCAATCAGAGGCCCCAGGCTGGGCACAGCAATCTGTGCACTAGCAAGCACTCCAGGGGATTCTCATGTACAAGCAAGTTTGGAAAGACTACATTTAAAAACCTTAGGAGTATCAAACCATAGGGCTCAATTAGAAGGATGCTCCCTATGTAGCACCCCCAGATTCTTTCTGTGATGTAATTTTAGATGTTTCTACTGTTTTTAAAATAAAATGGGATAGGCAACAATCTAAATGCATGTATTGCTTTTAAGCCTTTAAAAATGTACATCATAAGCCAGGCACCAGCAGCTCATGTCTGTCATCCTGGCCACTCAGGAGGCTGAGACATAAGGCTCATGATTCACAGCTATCCAGGGCAGAAAAGTCCCCATGAGACTCTTATCTCCAATTAACATTCAAAAAATAGAAGTAAAGCTGTGACTCAAGTAGTAGAGTGCTAACTTTGAGCATCAAGAGGCTCAGGGACAGTGCCCAGGCCCTGAGTTCAAGCCTGACCAAAAAATAATGTACATCATAGGGCTTGGGGCCTGGCTCAGTAGTAAAGCACTTGCCTAGCATGCATGGAGGCTCTGGGTTCAATCCTTAGCTGAATGAATGAACAAATAAGTAAATAAATAAACAAATATCACACATCTCAAGATGACTGAGGTGATAAACTTTGCATTATGTTTATTTTTAATTTTTAAATGTTTTCATTATCTTTAAGTAGTTGTATAAAAGAGCTGCCATTTAATAAAGCTGTTTATAAATGTAATGTACATATATATTGGTATATATATGTATATATATTCTCACCCATCCCTTCCCAACCTGCCCCTCTCTCTTCTTATTTCTGTAGGATATACACTGCATTATTGTCTGTGTTTTATTACAGTCTTTTTTATTTAAATCTTTACTTGAAGACGAAGGCCTGCTTTCTGCTTTAGCTGCCTTCCTGATCAGTGTGTGCTGGCAAAGCTAAGCAGGTGCCTGCACTGAGGGAGTTTTTTCTTTTTTTTTTTAACCAGAACATCCACCTGGTGGCCAAGTGGCTCAGCACCCTGGAGAGGAAGCTGGAGGAACACAGCCAGGACAGCCACCCAGAGTTCAGAGTCTTCATCAGTGCAGAGCCTGCACCCTCCCAGGAGGGCCACATCATCCCCCAGGGCATCCTAGAAAACTCTATTAAGATCACAAATGAGCCTCCCACAGGCATGCATGCCAATCTGCACAAGGCCCTGGACAACTTCACTCAGGTACTGCCTGGGAGGGAGGGAAGGGAGAATCCACCTCGTAAAGAGCTTACTGGAAACTGGGAGGGGGTGAAGAGAAAGAAGAGCATGTACCTAGGAACAGGAAGGGGTGCCTGCCAGGCTGTGAAGATGTACCAGTATGGGAGAAATCACTGCATAATTGACCTCCACCCAGTGCCCAACCCGTGCTACTCAGTTGTCAGATAAACCAGGAGGAGTCGAGGAGACTTTCTCCTGCAAGAAGTGTGAGTCTTTCTGCAAGTCCACTATTAACTATATTCCAAGGTGGAAGGCCATGCTGCTATAAAGCTAATCCATAGGATTTGCTAAGCATGCTAGGTCCACACAGGGAGATGATGCACTCATTCATACCATATCACCAGCCACCTGCATGTACCTTGAGTCTCAAGAGTTCAAATGAGAGCTGGCGGTGGGGTTGTTCAAGTCATACACCCTTTGCCTTCCAAATCTGAAGCCCTGAGTTCAAACCCACCCCCCTCCACACACACACACAGAGTTCTAATGATCAAGGGACAGGTGGTGAGTATCAGAACTTGGAGTATAACCACTCGTGTGACTTAGAGTGTGCTCTGTAGACCAGCAGCATCAGGATTACCTGGGAACTTGTTAGAAATGTGAATTCTTAGGCCTTGTCCCAGGCCTACTGAACAAGGATAGGGCGTTGCTCCAAAAATCTTTAAAAAGCCTTTCTGTTAGTACTCAACATGATCAAGTTTGAGGACATTGTGGACCAGGGCATCTCGGAAGGGGTTGAACATGGTGACATATGAGAAGTTCATGGTTCAAATTGTTATAATAATAACAATTACTGAGATCCCATCTCAAAAAAAACAAGCTAGGTGCCAGTAGCTCACGCCTGTAATCCTAGCTACTCAGGAGGCTAAGATCTGAGGATCACGGTTCAAAGCCAGCCTGGGCAGGAAAGTCCATGAGATTTTTTATCTCCAATAAACCACTAGAACACTGGAAGTGGTGCTGTGGCTCAAGTGTTAGAACGCTAGCCTTGAGCTGAAGAGTGTAGGGACAGCGCCCAGGCCCAGAGTTCAGGCCCCACCACTGGACCCCCTCCCAAAAAAAAAAAAAAAAAAAAGAAAGAAAGAAATGGAGGGACAAACGGTGAATACCTGCAGCAGTGGTACTCACTGGGTACTATGTTGGAAATGGACATCAGTGGTGCTAGGAAACCCGACGAATTCATCCATGTGCACAGACTTGAACAGTAAACTAAACCCTTGTTAGCTGAATCTAATCAGTAACTCAAATGCTATACAAAAACACAACCCCTCTGCAAGTCTGTCTGAAGCTCTGACCCTCACTTAGCTTCGGTGCTGCCCACAGGCATCTGACCCTGAACAGCAAGAACATTTGGCAGCTGTATCCAGCGTGATGGTGGGCCCTCCCTAGCCTTCCCCTGGGAGGGGAAGCTTCCTGTCAACACTGCAAGTGATGCTTTCCTTTCAGGACACACTGGAGATGTGTTCCCGGGAGACAGAGTTCAAGAGCATCCTCTTCGCTCTCTGTTACTTTCACGCTGTGGTGGCAGAAAGACGCAAGTTTGGTCCCCAGGGATGGAATCGGTCCTACCCCTTTAACACTGGGGACCTCACCATCTCTGTGAACGTGCTCTACAACTTCCTGGAGGCCAACACAAAGGTAAAAGGAAGTAGTTCAGGTTCTGGGACAGGTCAAGAGGCCACCCCCACAGGCCAGTGTTGTATTCCCACATGGGAGAGTGTGCTTTGGCAAAGGTCTATACTACTCAAGTAGGGTGAGTGCCAACCACAGGACCAACCCTGTGCTTAGAAGTTCTACAGTGAGGTCAGAGGCCAGGCCAGACAGTGACCATGGAGACAATCTAGGAGAAGACACCCCTCCCCCCAGGCACCCAGACAACCTGCATGAATGCACAGCATTGAGAGGGGCAGAGTTGGCAGGAAGAGACCCCCCCCCACCACATGTGGCTGATCTCAGTTCCCACTTTCACTAGCCAAGGATTCTGAATGTATCCAAAAGCATGTAGCTTCTCATATAGTAACAAGCTGATTTTCCACACATTAAAGAAAAACAAAATCTTCCTCTTCTGTTGGGACAACTTCATCTCAGAGAAAAACATGTGCTAACCAGCAATGCTCCCTCCTCCAGTAAAGGATCTGTTCCGTCATGAGCCAAAGCCAGCACCAGCAGGACCCCTGACATTTCCTGATAGGGAAAACAAATCAGCCTCAGATCCCTGAGAAATCCTCCCACCTGTGAGTTCTGGGGAGACCTACCCCACCCCATAATATCAACCTTTCAGTTGTTTGGCTTCCCATCCTAACGTTCGCCCCGGTGATCACGTAAGCTGCATTTCACTGATTCTGAACTTGTAATGGGACAGTTAATTGACCCTGTTATGAAGGGCAGACGTTTAGGAAAAAACCAAGGTCCTCGCTGCCCTCACATTTGACATGTATCAGTTCCAGAAAGAGTCTGACTTGATTGTCACAGTCAGTAACGATGAAAGAGAGGAGGCTGCCATCTTGCCCCTCTCCTCACCCTTGGATGTAATTCCGCAAGTAATCAGCTCCCCAAATACACCTCATGCTGCTGGACACTAGGAGTGTGAAGACAAGTAAGACATTGCTTTTCATCTTCAGCTACATCATATCTTGTGGCCCGGGCAGGAGATTTGCTTTTCCCTCTTCCTTGCCCCTGTCTCCCAGGTACCCTTCGATGACTTGCGCTACTTGTTCGGCGAGATTATGTATGGAGGCCATATCACGGATGACTGGGACAGAAGACTCTGCAGAACCTATCTGCAGGAATTCATCAAGCCGGAGATGTTAGAAGGAGAGCTCGCCCTGGCCCCTGGCTTTCCACTCCCGGGCAACATGGACTACAGTGGTTATCATCAGGTGAGGCTTTGCTCTGGGCTCACAGAGGGCCCCTGTGACTCCTCCTACACACAGCCCCCATTGTGCACATGCTGTGGCCCAGGCTGTGGGCATCAGGCAAGAGCCATGGAAGAATGGCCCAAGGAACCAGGCTGATAGCAACTTTTGTTCTCTGCCTTGAGCTGACTTTGTTCAACTCATTAATAAAGTTGAGCCTTTAGAGATCTTCTTGTTCCTGATATTTGATTCGATCATTCTGGTTTTATGTTCTGTTCTACAGTTAATACTTAGGACAGTTTTTGCTTGTTTTTAATTCAGCTCATTTACAAAGCCACTATTAAATAGGGCCAAATTTCAGGTAAAAATGTACAGAGCATGGGTAGTTTTTCAGCAGTCCTAAATATCTTCAGAGAGCATCCAGTGATGAAATTTCTCTTAGTTCCTATATTCTGTAACCCTCCTGGTTCCCATTGATTGCTTTGGACACATTCTCATGAAACCTTTCCTACTCTTAATTTTTCACATTCTATTACTAAAGCTATTTTTAAAACATTCAACTTTGAACATGTAATCTGCCTTGGAAAATATACTGAGAGATGGTTTCCTTGAAAACAAAACTTTTTTAACTTTGGAACATACCTTAAAAATTTGAACTAACATTTACCAAACTTTATACCAAATTTAAGGGAGATAGTAGTTGTAGAAATGCTAACTATAAGCTTTTTACTTTTTTAAATTTGTGATTAGTCATGAAAGACATTTGATCCAGGAAACCCATGCCTATGAGAAGAAATTTAATGTTATACTCATAAATTGACATGTTAAATTGTAACCCTTTTGTACAACTACTTAGCAATAATAAAATAGGTAATTTTAAAAAAAATTAAAGCACTAACACCAGTTACACAAACAGGAAAAAAAATTTTGACATTTAACTTTTTGTTGTTTTCATTTTTTATTTGTTTTGGGGGGATTTCACAATGCCTTTTTTTTTTTGGTCAGTTGTGGGCCCTGAACTCTGGGCCTGGGCACTGTCCCTCAGCTCTTCAACTCAAGGCTAGCACTCTACCACTTGAGCCAGAGCACCACTTCCAGCTTTTTTTTCTGCTTATGTAGTGTTGAGGAATTGAACCCAGGGCCTCATGCATGCAAGGCAAACACTCTACCACTGAGCCACCTTCCCAGCCCCAACTTTGAATTTTTAAAGAAAAAAATTATCATAAAGGTGATGTACAAAGGGGTTACAGTTAAACAAGTCAGGTAACGAGTACATTTTTTTCTTTTTTTATTTTTATTTTATTTACTTATTTATTGCCAGTCCTGGGGCTTGAACTCAGGGCCAGGGCACTGTCCCTGAGCCTCTCTGTGTTCAAGGCTAGCACTCTATCACTTGAGCCACAGCACCACTTCTGGCTTTTTTCTGTTTATGTGGTACTAAGGAATATGAACCCAGGGCTTTGTGCATGATGTACCACTCAGCCACATTCCCAGCCCAATGTGTTTCTTTTTGAACAATATCACTTCAAGAATTTTTTCTTAACCAAATCTTTAGTCTTTACATCCACCTCAGAAAGTAGTGCACGTGTGCCCTCTAGTGTCCATGCAATAACTCAACAAGAAGCGATGGGCAGTCCAAAAAACATCATCCTTAATAAAGTAGGTCTGGTTTTCTGACCCAACAGTAGCATGGCTTGTGCATTTCCAAATGACTCCTTTCAGTTCTTCCTTTTAATCTGTAAGTTAATAGATGGTGACAGGTCATCTTCCTCGGACCAGAAGTGTGCTGAGTGCTAGAGTGAGTGGAAAGATAAATGTGCAAGTATGCCTTTAAGGAATGCAACCATTTACTTAGACTAGACGTTATCAACAGCAAGCAATCATCAAAGTCCTGGCAGGAACCTAACTTTCTCACCATTATAAAAAGCACATGAGAAGAAAGTAACCTGGGCAGGAATTTTCAGGCAGGACAGACCCTGGCCACAAGAACTGACTGTGGAGATGTGCTATTTGGTGGCATGCTATTTTAAACTTTTTGAACTCCAATGCCTTTTCCCAGATGTATGAACCCTTCTATCTACAGCCAAGTTAATCTCCTTCCCCCGCCCAATCCATACACATTCACTTTGTGTGCACAATCCCATTAATGGGTTTGAATGTGTCATCCCTGGTTTAGATAAACAGAGAGAAGAGAAAAGAATTGAAAAGGCTGGGTTCCTGCAAGGGCTTAAGTGAAAAATGCCAGGGAAGGCCAGGGGCTGATGGTTCTCACCTGTAATCATAGCTAATCAGAAGACTGAGATCTGGGGATAGCAATTCCAAGCTAGAAGTGGAAGTGTGGCTCGGGTGGTAGAGAGCCAGCCTCAAGCGAAAAAGCCAAGCACAAGAATAAAGCGCTGAGTTCAATCCCCAGTACCTCCCCTTTTCCCAACACCCACCCACACACACACACCCACACACACACACACACACACACACACACACACACACACACACACACACTACAAGGAAAGGGATTCATATTTCTCAGACTTTGAGAAATCTAGGGGGGGGAGTTGGTAAGAAGTCTCCCCTGGAGGGGTGCCGCGGAGACACATCTTTGGTGGCTTTCTAAGTGAGTCTGCCCTTGATTTCAGTACATCGATGCAGAGCTGCCCCCTGAGTCGCCCTACCTCTATGGCCTCCACCCAAATGCAGAAATCCGCTTCCTGACCCAGAGCTCAGCAAAGCTCTTCCGCACTGTGCTGGAGCTGCAGCCTGGGGACAGCCAGGCTGGGGATGGAGCCGGCGCTACAAGAGAGGAAAAGGTATGCCCTGGTGGGGAGGGTCATTAGAGGGACCCATGGGCATGAGGATGCCTCTAGGCCTTGTGCCCAAGTCCTTGAGTGGAGGGTGTGGTGAGATGTCAAAGTGAACTATCTCCATGATTTTTTTTTCCTAAAAGATACATTCATTAAAACTCCAAGGGAGGTAAGTCCCCCACCCTGTAGAACTCCAAGATCCTGTTAGGTTTACATGATTAGGTTTATATTTGTAAAGCTTCAAAGGTTTGAGTGGTTGTCAGACTTTTAGGCTATAGGGAACTGAGTTTAAGAAAACCAGAAGAGGTAGTCTAACTCTTAGAATGACCTAATTATACCAGGAGTTCTCAGGTTTTAACATGCCTGAGAAGGAGCTAGTGGGCTTGAAGTTCTGCCTCAGAGGGTACAGCTCTGCGGTAGAGTGCTTGTTCAATCTTCAGTGCTGGGAGGGAGGAAGGAAGGGAGGGAAGGGATGGACACCAGAGGATTCTGATTCTGAGATCTGCACCAAGGAATTGGTGATCTGGTGGTTGCGATGTGTGTGGGCTGGCACCAGGAAGCTGTTCCGCCCAGCCTGTTCCGCCCTTCCATTTCTAAGATGCAAGTTGAAAATAAAGGGAAGAACCAAATCAGCAGGAAAGAAAAACGCTCCTGAACATAGGAAGAAAAAAAAAAAACTTGGGGGGCTGGGAATGTGGCTTAGTGGTACAGTGCTTGCCTAGCATGCATAAAGCCCTGGGTTCAATTCCTCAGTGCCACATACAAAGAAAAAGCCAGAAGTGGCACTGTGGCTCAAGTGGTAAAGTGCTAGCCTTGAGCAAAAGAAGCTCAGGGACAGTGCGCAGGCCCTGAGTTCAAGCCCCAGGACTGGCAAAAACAAACAAACAAAAAAGCCTTCATCTGCCTGTAACCTCAGGATTTGGAACTAGCAATTTATTTACTTTTTGGCAATGGTGCTATTGGAGTTTAAACTCAAGGCTCACAATGAAATTTTCCGTTCTGACAGGACAGCAGTGGGACAGAATAAGGGCTTATAGTTACAGCCTTATTTTAATTTTATCTCCTCTTCAAAGGCCCTCCGTGCTTCCAAACATACTCATCTTCTGAGCTACTGGGAACTGGGGTGTCTGCATATGAGTGTGGAGAGGGCACTGGAGCCCCCTAGGTACAAGCCTGCTCCCTTCCCAAATGACGAAGCGAGGAAGCAGTCTGTTCCCATTTAAGTCCCTTCGCTACTGGATTTCTTTGGTGCTGAACAGACCAACTAGACCTTTGGAGAAAAGTAAAGCAGGGTTCCTTGTTCCTTTTCCAGAGTCTATTTCAGAAAGCTCAAATATTTAAATGTAACACACACACACAACCATACAACTCAAAAGCTTGGAAGACAGCTAGGGCAAATGCTTTTATGATCTGACAAAGGAGGAAAGCATTTTTAAACTTTAAAAAAAATGAAAATCTATATAGGAAAAGATAGGCAAATTGATGGCTTTAAAAATGTCTGCAAAGAAAAAAACTGCCACCAACAAAGTCAAAATCAAATCATTTTGCTGCATACATACTGGGCAGTGGGCAGATCTGATTAAAATACAGAGTTCTTCTGAATGAAAAAAAAGAAGCTAAGAGAAGGAAGGAAAAGATGAACACTATGGAAATTCACATAATAAATACAAATGGCCAGTAAAAACTAGTGAAAATATTCTCAGTGCCATTCAGACCTTAAGAAAGCTAAATAAAACTCCATTACCCAGGTGATGGCAAGGATTTAAAGATATGTTACTATCCACATAAGAAAGTAGACACTCTCACTTTGACTGATAAAAGTTTAATTTATAGAACAATTTGACGATAGCTACAAAAAAATTCCTACATAACTGATTGCTAAAAATCAGTTTTGGAAATGGAATCAGTCAGCAGAAATACTCAAAAGTGCACAATTTTTAGGATATCTGCATATAACTTATTGGAAAATGACTGATAGCAGTAGAAATGGTAAACAGACTGAATATCAACAGAAGTGAAAATAAATGATGGGTGTCAAAACAGTGAACTAATACTCTTAAGCAGAGTCAGGCCAAATCCTATGCAGTAACAAGGGAATCAGTTCAAGATTTATAGGGCTGAGGATATAGCTCTATAGTAGAGCACTTGCTTAGTGAGCATGAGGCCCTGGGTTCAATCACTAACACTACCCAAAAGAACTATTTTGTGGGTCATTGGGCCTGAACTCTGGTCCTGGGCGCTGTCCCTCAGCTCTTCAGCTCAAGGCTAGCGCTCTACCACTTGAGCCACAGTGCCACTTCCAGCTTTTCTGCTTATGTGGCGCTGAGGAATCGAACCCAGGGCCTCATGCATGCAAGGCAAGCATTCCACCACTGAGCCACCTTCCAGCCCCTACCAAAAAGAATTTTTAAGGTATAATATATTATTATGAGATAGAAAAAGCAAGCCAAAAAGCTTGCTTTTTGGTTTTACCATCGTATGGTTTTACCAGTGTGAGAGAAAAGGCAGAAGTAGACATATCAGATGAATGAATAGATGATGACTCAGAGAATTAGCAATATAAATTTAAAAATTAACAGTTTGACACTGGTTTCCCCCTATTGAGGGAAGAGTAAAGATTACAAGAGGATTGCTTTGTTTTATGCTTTTATTTTTTTTTGGTACCAGTACTGGGACTTGAACTCAGAGCCTGCGTGCTTTCACTTCACTTTTCCCCCTCATGGCTGGCACTCTTACTACTTGAGCCACAGCCCCACTTCCAGCTTTTTGGTGGCTAATTGGAGATTAGAGTCTCCCAGACTTTTCCTGCCCAGGCTAGCTTTGAGCCACAACCCTCAAGTCTAAGCCTCCTGAGTAATTAGGATTACAGGCACCAGCCACCAATGCCCAGCTATTGGAGGGGTTTGCTGCTACAATCCTTTCTATCTGCAATGTCTAGATTTTTTTCTGGTAAATATATGTTACTATTCAAAAAAAAAAAAGAGCAGAAGTGTTGCTTATATAAGTCAAGTAGGTCATGTCCCAAGGAGCCTGCCCTTCCCACCCGAAGGGCGCCTGGGTTTTCTGAGCAAAACAGCATCCATTGTATGCATGTGACTCACTCATTCCCCATCCATCTTCTCCCTGCTCAGAGCTCCAAACCCGCCTCGGCCTGGTGAGAGACCAGGTGGAACTCTGCATCACACACACACCCCCTCCCCGCCTCCTCCATTTCGTGTAGTTTGGTACCCTGCCTTGAGGCTATCTTTTCATCTCTTTGTGACTAACGTGGAAATGGCAGCTCGCTGATAGAGGGCTGTTTCTTCACATTCCACCCCAGAGACAGACATAGGATATCAATTTAGCCATTTGTCTTCCACCCGGCACTTTCAGGTACCATTAAAATTCCATTCCGGTTTTTGCTTATGACAGCACCAGAGACCCATTTGTGATGGGGTGATGGGAGTTTGGTTTCTTCTTTTACTCACATCAGCTTTTTTCCTGGAGAATGGATTATGATATGTTAACAATACAAGGCAGGGTGAATATTAATCATCCTTCCCATTTATATAGACTTTAGAACTTTCAGCTGCCCTCACATTCAGCAGTTCATTTGATTTGGTCTTTGGGAGTTGAGGAAGAAGAAGTCAGTAGAGAAAGACACACTTGGAAACTGACAGATTGAAAACATTGAGGCCTATTTGGCTTATATGAGCCATGCATGGTAGAGCTGCATTCACTTGGTCAGGGCTCTATGGTTGTAAGCAACAGACACCAATCTAACTGAATCAGGTCAGAACTAACATACTCTATCAAAGAGAATCAATGGAAGAAAGGACAAAGACCCTATGACCCTAGGGCCCCAGGAAGAAGGAAGAGTACACAGGCCTTTCAAGGCATCTCTATCCTCATTAAATGTTCGGATCCCAGGTTTCAATCTTTCCTGCTCTTGAAAAGATAATCTGATGGGCTCACTGGGTCAGGAAAGGCTGCCACAAGTCACAGTCTCCAGAAAGATAGGGAAGAACAATTTCCCTAAGGGGATAGGAACCTGTTACTTGAAGAAAGGAAAAAAGGATGATGTATAAACAAAATCCAAGCATAATCTCAGGCATGTGGCTCTCACCTCTCAGGACCCCTGGAAAGGCTGGTATTTGCTTATAGACTCCTCTCCTCCCCCTCCATCCTTGTCTGCTGGCCATATGGCCTATGACATCTGCATTTGTTTCATTTTTCTTTGTTGACAGACCTCCTGGGCTTACTTATTTACTCCAAAATGGCAGACTCAGCGGCCAAGTGGTTGGCCCAGAATAACCTAGGATCTCTGCATCTCGATTCCAATTTTCCAGAAGAGAGGCCCTGATGGTTCTAATTCCCCTGGTCTAATTAGTTAACACTTTGTGTGGGAAAAGCAATTGTGGGTACTAGAGAAGGATTACATGATGAATCGTTATGCCCCTTCCAGAACTCAAGGATAGAAACCACAGTATCACCTCCTAGACATACAAAATTGAACAGAATGTGGATATGCGTGTATATGAGAGAGACAGAGAGACAGAGAGAGATCCCTCAGGATGTGTGGGAATTTGGTCCTAGGCTCTCCCACAGATACCAAAGTCTACAATGCTGGTTTCTTGTGTAAAATGCCATCGTATTTGCACCTAGCCCATGCATATCCCTTTGTGGACTTTGCTTATTGTGATGCTGAGGACCAAACCCAGTTACCTCAGACATGCTATGCAAATGCTCTACCACTAAGCCCCCTTGTGTACTTTGAGTCATCACCATATGACTATGCAAATGCTATATGAATAGTTGTTATACTGCATTGTTTAGAAAATAATGACAAACTATGCCAGTGGATGAACCTAGAACAAATCATGTTAAGTGACATAAGCCAATCTCAGAGAGACATGTGGCACCAGAGGCTAGATCTAAAATATAGGCACAGGGCTAAGAATGTGGTTTAGTGGTAGAGTGCTTGCCTTGCATGCATGAAGCCCTGGGTTCAATTCCTCCATACCCACATATACAGAAAAAGCCAGAAATGGCCCTGTGACTCAAGTGGTAGAATGCTAGCCTTGAGCAAAAGCAGCTCAGGAGCAGTATCCAGGCCCCAAGCTCAAGCCCCAGAACTAGCAAAACAATAAAATAAATAAAATACCGGGACATAATAAATTATACAGGTCTCTAGGCATTCATACACAGTGACACCAAAGGTGGAGGCTCTTAGGAGAGGAACACAAAGGAAAAATGGTTATGTCCATCTGATCATACAAAATAATATTTATCAAAATGAACTCCAGAAATGGGGTAAAAAAAAGTCCATACTGGTTTAATGATAGAAGTGGCTCTGTGGCTCAAGTGGTAGAGCACTAGCCTTGGGACAACACCCAGGCCCAGAGTTCAAGCCCCACCACCACCACCAAAAACAACAACAACAAAAAAATCCCGGTTTAATGATATAGATGTCGTTATGTCGTTATACTGGGATTTGGACTCCAGGCCTTGTACGTGCTTAACTGCTGCTCTCACACTTGAGCCATGCCTCCAGCCCAGGTTTTGCTGGGTATTTGGGGGATGGAATCTCACAGACTTTTTCTGCCCAAGCTGGCTTCCAATCCCAATCCTCCAGATCTCGGTCTCCTGAGTAGCTAGGATTACAAGCATGAGCGACCAGATGCCTGGCTTGTGTATTTGTTTTCTAATGCATGGTTTAATTGGATCTGAAGATGAAGAGTGTACAGGCATGGAGGGCTAGCTGTGTGTATGCATACATATATGTACATGTGTGCACTCCCCACATATTCTCACTGTATGTATATATACTACCACACCAACACACACATGCACACACACATACACAATCATCATTGCTGCTCCTTGCTTCAGCTTCACACACCCCATTGAGGCCATCCAGGCCTGCATCTACTTATGGCTTCATACTTTGACTTCAACAGATAATTGGGTCAGGCTCGGGACTTTTCAACCCCCATGCTTAAAAAGGCATCTGTGTTCATCTTTTCAAGCTGGCCACACAAGCCCCAGGGCACTGCCAGTGATGGAGAGACTCCCCCGCGGTCAGTCTTGCACCCTGATCTAGTTGACCTAAGCAAGCAGTCAAGGGTGTGGCCAAGGCTGAGAGGGGGGAGGAGGATGGGTGATTGGCACCTGCCACACTGCTGGAGGAGGGAGCCCTGCGGGAGGATAGAACCCCTCATAACCCTGTGTTTTCTGCTGTGAGGACAGGTCAAGGTGCTTCTAGAGGAAATACTGGATCGAGTGACAGATGAATTTAACATGTCAGAGCTGATGGCCAAAGTGGAGGAACGCAGCCCCTACATTGTTGTCGCTTTCCAGGAGTGCGAGCGGATGAACATCCTCACCAGAGAGATTCAGCGCTCACTCAGAGAGCTGGGCCTGGGCCTGAAGGTGAGCAACCGGAAAGTAATCAGAAAAGAATCAGGATAGTGCACATGCTCTGGTATTTCTTTGGGGCAAAGAAAAACCCACCGTTTCTCCTAGCGATGAATAAGAACCACATTTCCTATATTCCCTGTGAGATATGGCACAAGGTGCCCAGCACAGAAGCTGGTATGATCGTTAGCCAGGACAGTGGGTAGATGCCTTGCCTGCCTTCGAAGAGCTGAGCAGCGGGACTGGTACTAGTTCACATTGCATTCCCCTGCTCCACCTCCCTGGTAGAACACAAGCCTGGCTTACATAAGACCTGGGTTTCTATCTACAGCATGGGAGAGAGAATGGGAAAGGGGAGGGCAGGGAGAGGGACAGGAGAAGGAGAAAGGAAAGAAGCAGGGAAAGTGGAAAGGAACAGAGGGGAATTATAATCCAGGCAGAAAGAAGTGAGAAGCCAGTAGGAGCCAACATGAAAGCTCAGAAAAGCCCTGGAGGTCTGTGTATAGAAAAAGATAGTACCATGCTGTGGTTTGGAGGGTGACACAACCATAGCTCTGTGTGTGTATGTGTGTGTGTGCAGGAAAAACAATTGTGAATTTTCCATGTGCAGACAGACCTACAAACTACGTAACACCCTGCGAAAGCTAGGTCCGTGGGGTTTTCTTATATTTTCAATTTCTTCTTCCTCAATGTAAATAAATGAAGGGGAAAAAGAAAAGACAAGAATGAGATGCTGAAGACTAACCATATTTGGTAATGTTTCCAAACTCCAGACCAGCATCTAATCAAATGAAATCCAGAATTCTACTGTCCCACGGTGTGTCTCCATTGCTGTGGTAAGCAGGAACACAGCAGCAATTACCTTGGGTCGGCTCACCGCAATCTTAGCTCATTGACTCCATGGAATTTAACACAGTCTATTTTCCCATTCAACTTCCAATTCCTACACTCATTTTTTCTTCCCAGAGCTTTCACTGCAGTCTGATGTCATCCATCACCAAAGATGCCTGGGCACAGATGAGGGGGTGGTAGTGTTTCTCTCCTCTCAGCCTGGTCTACCCAATGATGATCGATGAGCTTTGGGGGCAAATTGCAGTGCTGAGATTTGCCAAGGTACCAAAGAGACTGAGCCTTCCTTTCCTGTACAGTCACTGGGGGAAGCAAACACAAGAACAGGGTGAAAGGCAAGGAAAGATTTGCTCAGTGCCACCTGGAGAGACATAGGGAAGAAAGGACAGACGGATGGGACTGAGTTTGGAAGGCTGCGGGACTGGCACTGCAGGGAAGGCCCTGAAGGAAGGAGAGACAGGGAACAGGGGATGTGTGAGGAGGAAGGAGGGGTCACAAAACCTGCCCTAAGTGTTTTACTTTGAGTGGAGCGATGGTTCCCTCAGGTAAGCCGAAGGTGACTGTTCCAAACAATGACCCAGATGTCTCAAGATCATTTCCTTCCTGCTCCCTCCATGACCCCAAGGACAGACAGAATGGTCTCCACTCAACATGCCATCAGGAATCCGGTCTCAGGAGGATAGCCCAGTCATCAGACCCACTGGCAACCCGTGGGCCTTAGGATGAGCTCAGCTCCTGCCACACAGCTGAGAGGCGCCTGGCAGGCAGAAGGAAAGGCTGGAGGATGGAGTGCTGACGAGGAGGGCCCAAGGAGAAGGCAGCAGAACTCAGGGGAGGGAAAACACCAAGGTGTAAGGAAGAGAGGAGATCCGTGCCAAGAAGTGAGAACAGGAGTGGACCCAGCAGAAGGGGTAGAGACAAGAGGGGTCCCAGGATGGTAGGGTTGCCGTGAGGGACAGGGGGAGGCTGGAGGGTGGAGGCTGTTAAGTGGAGCAATGGGGACCATCAGCTCCAAGCTTGCTGTGGGGATGGTGGCCTGAAGGCTCATGCAGCTCTGCTGATCCACTTCCCTGGCAGGGGCCAGGGGACAGCCAGGAAATTTGGGGTATTCATTCTTTCTCTAGAACCATCTCAACTATTTCTGGTTGGCAGAGCGGGACACAGGCAGGTCATGTCCCCCCAACAGGGTAGACTCAAATGTTCTGCCCCACACATGCATTTGATCTATAAGTTCCCACTTTTGAAGTCATCGAGTGAAGACCCTGAGCATTGTCATAGAGAAATCCTTATCCACACGAATCCATCACAGATGTCCATTCAAAACTCCTCAGCGGAGAAGCACAGTCCTGAGGCCCTGAGGATCACGGGAGCTCAAGGCACACGTATGAGTCCCTGGGAAAGGCCATCTGGCCACAAGTGTGTCCCCACAGAGATGCTTTCCCTTGGGACATTCACCACTGATATCCAGGCTCTTGGGCCTAAGGATATAGAGTCACAGGCTCTGAGTATCCCAGAGTTGATGGCAAAGTGGTACTGACTCATGCTAATCATACTCTCAAAAGCCAAACACTCCAGCATCCTGAAGATGCTTTCACAAGACCATCAGCCATAACTTTCAAACCATCATACCCAGACAGTTCTCTTCCTGTGAGGGCTACTGCATGAAAATCCATGCTTTTTTAGATTTGCCTTGAAATAATACATACTAATGACAACTGACTTCTGAACATTTGAACTGTTTGTTTTTGTCGGTCATGAACTCAGGGCCTGGGCACTGTCCTTGAGCCTTTTTGCTCAAGGCTAGTGCTCTATCACTTGAGCCATAGCTCTACTTCCAAACTACTAAACATTTTTTTTGGTCGGTCGTGGGGCTTGAACTCTGGGCTTGGGTGCTGTCCCTGCGCTCTTCAGCTCAAGGCAAGTGCTCTACCACTTGAGCCACAGCGCCACTTTGGTTTTCTAGTGATTTATTGGAGATAAGAGTCTCACGGACTTTCCTCCCCGGGCTGGCTTTGAACCATGATCCTCAGATCTCAGCCTTCTGAGTAGCTAGGATTACAGGCGTGAGCCACCGGCGCCCGGCTAAACATTTGATTGTGGCTAGGCTACGGTCTAGGTGTATGGTTCAGTGATGCAGCACTTGCCTACAGAGTGTGAGGTCTACATTCAAACCCCCAGCACTGCAGAAAGAAAAGTTTCTTGGGCATGGCAGTGCATGCATTTAATCCCAACACTTGGTGGTCTGAGGCAGGAGAATGATGAATTTAAGGCTAGCCTGGGCTACAGAGCAAGATGAACAAGAGGAGAGAAACGAGGGAGGGAAGGAGAAAAGAGGAGAAAGAAGAGAAGGAGGAGGTGGAGGAGGAGGAGAAAAAGAAGGAGGTGGATGAGGAGGAGAAAGTGGAAGAAGAGAAGGAGGAGGAAGAAGAGGAGGAGGAAGAGGAGGAGAAAAAGGAGGAGGAGGAGAAGAAGAAGAAAAAGGAGGAAGAGAAGAAAAAGGAGGAGGAGGAGGAGGAGGAGATAAAAAAGGAGGAGGAGGAGGAAGAGGAGCAGGAGGAGAAACAAGGAGGAGGAGGAAGAAGAGGACCAGGAGGAGAAACAAGAGGAGAAGGAGGAGGAGGAGAAAGAGGAGGAGGAGGAGGAGGAGGAGGAGGAGGAAGAGGGGGCTGCAAGGTACTGGTGGCTCACGCCTGTAATCCTAGCTACTCAGGAGGCTGAGATCTGAGGATGGTGGTCCAAAGCCAGCCAGGGCAGGAATCTATGAGACTCATCTCCAATTAACACTAGGAAACTGGAAATGGTGCTGTAGCTCAAGCAGTAGAACACTATCCTTGAGCCAAAAAAAACCCCAGGGATAACATCTAGGCCTTGAGTTCAAAGCCCCATGATGCTTTGTTTTCGAAGCCCTTCCAAGATACACTGGCAGATGTCTGTAGGTGTATAGTCCTCTTCCTCAGAAGGGGACACAGGCACACTTAGAGATGGGGTGCGGGGTGGGGGAGACAGAGTTTTCTCATGTCTCTTCTCAGATCCTCTTCTGAAGGATGAAGTCCTTTCAACTTCTGCTCAAAGTCAGGCAAACACTTGATCTCACTAGAGGCGGGGGATTGCTTATTTTCTTAACTTATTTCACCCACCTACCACTGCCCCCCACACACACACAGCAAAAGAAAAACCCCTAACAAGTACCTGCTTTAAGTTTCCATGACTTGTACCTTCAATTAGAAAGTACAAGGTCGTGGCCAGAATAAATTACCATCTTATAAGCAAATGTGAGAACATTTTAAAGAATCCAAATTGCACATTTTATGTCTTTCTGCTATTCAAATGAGTTTAACTTTCTGAAAGGTGTTAAAGCATTAAATAGTGCATTAAAGGGAGAAAACACACATCCAACCTCCATTTTTGTCAAGCAGCTTTAAGTTCACAGCAAAATTGAGTCAAAGGCACAGTTTCCACATGGCTGGTCCTACCCAGTAGCTACCCATCTTCTCCCAACAGGGTACGGGCACTGCAGGAGCGGCCAGCACTACAGCCATTGTCACAGTCATAGCTCACCCCAGGATTCAGTCTCTTTTATTTTCCAGTCCTGGGGCTTGAACTCAGGGCCTGGGCACTGTCCTTGAGCTTCTTTTGCTCAAGGCTAGCACTCTACCACATGAGCCACCGTGCCACTCCTGGCCTTTTCTGTGTATGTGGTACTAAAGAATTGAAACCCAGGGCTTCATTCATGTGAGGCAAGCACTCTACCACTAAGTCACATTCCCAGCCCTCAGGTTTCATTCTTGATAGTGGACTTTTTATGGCTCTGGACATATAAATAATGGCCATATCAATGGTAGAACATCCGTCTTCTGTGTCCATATATATATATATATATACACACACACACACACACACACACACACACACACACATATTTATGCCATATACACCTATACATATAGGTGTCACTGAGTTTGAACTCAGGACCTCACATTCTTGCTCAGCCTGCTTGCTCATTATTGATGCTCACCACTCAAACCATTCCTCCAGTCCATCTTTTTGTTAGTTAATTGAATCTGGTATCTCATAGGCTCTGCTTCCTCAGCCAACTTCAAACCTTGGTCCTCCAGATCTCTCGGCCTCCTGCATAGCCAGGAGTACAGTTGTGATCCACCAGAACCTGGCAATACCACATATATTTTCACTGGTTCCCTTTCTCTCTCCCCCACCCCTCTCTCTCTCATCTTTGGATTTGAACTCTGAGTCCTTGCTTTAATCGTTTCCTAAGCCCAACATTGCTTTTTATAACAAAACTCTTTTAAAAGTGAATAGCTTCACTGAAATCTGGGAACAGAGAGGAAGCTGTTGGCTTAGCATGGGGAGCTGGCCAGAAACAAAGGCTTCTCTAAAGAAACTAACGGACAGCAGCTGTCAGTGTCCCAAGCTCCATCCGACCTCGGTGCTCATCTACTGTGGCCCAGTTCTCAGAACAGGTGACTAGGGGGAGAATAATGGAGGGTCTGATAATGATCTAGACACAATGTTCTCATGAACTGACATGTCTACTCGAATCCCCTTGGTACAACTACATAGAGATAATTTCTTAATGAATAAAAAATTTAAGGCCAGGTGCTCATGCCTCACACTTGTAATCCTATGTATTCAGGAGGCTGAGATCTGAGGATCAAGGTTCAAAGTCAGCTGGGGCAGGAAAGTCCATGAGATTCTTATCTCCAATTAACCACCAAAAGGTCAGAAATGGAGCTGTGGTTCAAGTGACAGGCCACAGTGCCTAGGCCTTGAATTCAAGCTTCAAAATAGCACACACACAAAAATATTTCAATAGAACAGGTGCCTGCTAGGTGCTGGTGACTCACACCTGTAATCCTAGCTACTCAGGAGGCTGAGATCTGAGGATCACAGTTAAAAGCCAGCCTGGGCAGGAAAGGCTATAAGTCTCTTATCTCCAAGTAGACACACACACACCACACACACACACACACACACACACACACACACACACACACACACACACACACACACACACACAAAGCAGAGTCAGCTGCCGGTTAAGTGGTAGAGTACTAATCTTGAACATGACGCTCAAGGACAGCACCTATGCCCTGAGTTCAAGCCCTAGGCAAAAAGAGAAAGGGAAAGGAAATGGAAAGGGAGAAAGGAAAGGAAAGGAGAAAGGAAAGGAAAGGAGAAAGGAAAGGAAAGGAAGGAGCCCAAGAAGTAGGATGCTTCCATCACCCATTTTCTAGTGCCACAGCAGTCTAAAACCCTACAAGTCCTGTTGGATTATGTTATATGACAAATCTGATGGGGCCTCTAGTTCCGTTAGCTCTCATGACAGTAAACTTCCCTGGGCACAATGTACTTCTGTAGATGCATCCAAATTTAATAAATCGCAAACTGATTTGTGAAAAAAAGCAAAGCTAACAGCACTATCTGTTGGGTGTGGTGGCACACACCTGTAATCTCAGCATTCAGGAAGTTGAAGCGGAAAGGCTGGCAGTTGGAGGCAGCTTAGGCTACATAGCAAACCCCTATCTCACAATAATGACAATAAGAAGCATGGACTATTTTGTGGCATTGTTAACAAAAGCAACTCACCACAGTAGTAAACTCGCCATTGCAAACTTTTGAAGCAAAGGCGTGCTAAGGTCCTCAGGGGGGAGCAATTGTACTCTCTGACAATCTATAGACAGGGGAGCCCCCCCTGACGTGGGTGGCGCAGGGGGAATTCTAAAGGACCAGCCTCCAGGAGGCGCGCTTGCAATGCAAGTGTGATAGATACATGGAGACCCAGCCACTGGCACCATTTTCCATCTGGTTGGGTGCCATAAGCCACAGGTCTGTGTGACTGGTGTGCACAGGGCCTTCCTGGTCCCCTCACTCTCTCCCCTCCTCTCTCTGTCCTCAGGGGGAGTTGACCATGACCAGTGACATGGAAAACCTCCAGAATGCCCTCTATCTCGACATGGTGCCAGAGTCCTGGGCCAGGCGAGCCTACCCCTCCACAGCAGGCCTGGCAGCCTGGTTTCTGGACCTCCTCAGTCGCATCAAGGAGCTAGAGGTTTGGACAGGTGACTTTGCCATGCCCGCCACAGTGTGGCTGACAGGTTTCTTCAACCCCCAGTCCTTCCTGACCGCCATCATGCAGTCCATGGCCCGCAAAAATGAATGGCCCCTGGACCAGATGGCCCTGCAATGTGACGTGACAAAGAAGAGCAGGGAGGAGTTCCGGAGCCCACCTCGAGAAGGGGCCTACATCCACGGGCTCTTCATGGAGGGTGCCCGCTGGGACACACAGGTAAGGCCTCGGATGCACCAAGCGGCATCCTGGGGCAGCTGACTAAATGCACACACGCGGCATCCCATAAAGTATGACCGCCAAAAGGGAGGCTACTGTATCTTTCTTTCCTTGGGACCATTTTTATCAGCCAGGAGTTGGGTGGTACAGAGACCACTGGCTTTGCAGAGGTTAAACCTGGACTGACTGGATCTGTGTCCCTTCACTGCCATTTATCAACTCTAACCTTGGGATAGTTTTCTCTCTCCATATCTGTTCACTCCATTGTAAAATGGGAGAACGAAGTCATCATGACACCCAAGCAGGTGTCTATGAAAGACTCTTGCATAGCAGCTGGAACTTGAGGTACTGGAGCCAGCTGGGCCTGCTGTTGTATGACCTGAGCCATGATTACACCTCCCTCATCTCACCTTGGGATCTCTAGGTCGGCAGGATTCCTTCCGACTTTTCTGTCATTCTGCATCAGCCAAGAGTCACTAGGTGTCATTTAAAGTGACATTTTGAAAGGATTCCTCATTAAAGACTAATAAAAAAAATTGAGTTACCATAAGATTACAAAAGGTATTTAGCACAGAGAGGAAATGTCAAACAAGCATGGATGGTTGAGGTAATGAAATGGACAAGGATGGATAACTCTGGAGCAAGTTTATGCTTCTCATACACGAGCTAGAAAGAGTGCTTTGTCAAGTAGCCTACTTGGTGGGTGATACAAAACTCTTCCTAGAAGATAATACTAAACTAATCAGGCAAAACTGTCAGACACTCTAGGAGATCCCAGGAGGCCAGGGAAATATGCATCTAGAGATGTACGTCCTCCCAGAGTCTCAGAATGCAACTTTGTTTAGAAACAGGACCTTTGCAGACAAATGTAATTAGGTAAAATGAGCATGGACTCTTAAATCCAATAACTAGCGCCCTTCTAAGAAATCTTATGTGTATAGCCAGGAACAGTGGCTCATGACTGCAGTCTCAGCTATGCATCTGGTGCGATCTGAGGCCAGCCAGGCAAAAGGCAAAATGTGCTTGGAGGTATGACTCGTAGTAGAATGAGTTCAAATCCAGATTTACAAAAAGAAAAAATAAGCCCACCATGATCCAACTATATACCATCTACAAGAGACACTTTTGATGCAAAGAACATTAAAAAAAAATAGGTTAAAAGTAAACATGGAAAAAGATAGACAGGCCATCCAAACAGTAGTCAAAAGATAGCAAAGGAGGTGCTGGGAAGGTGGCTCCAGTGGTAGAGCGCTTGCCTTGCATGCCTGAGGCCCTGGGTTCGATTCCTCAGCACCACATAAGCAAAAAGAAAAAAGCCGGAAGTGGTGCTGTGGCTCAAGTAGTAGAATGCTAGCCTTGAGCTGAAGAGCTGAGGGACAGTGTCCAGGCCCAGAGTTCAGGCCCGGACCCAAAAAAAAAAAAAAAGATAGCAAAGGATCAATGCTGTTATCACAATTCATTTTATAAGCTATTACTGAAGAAAAGGTAGAATAGATAGGGATTTTAGAGAACAAGAGAATGTATTACCATGATCAAAAAATCCAGCCACCAAGATGCATAATAGTTATAAGCATGCATGTACTCAACAAGAGCCCCTAAAATACAGGAATAAAAACTAACAGAATTGAACCAACTGAACCATAATAATTGGAGCTGCTAATCCCTTAGTATTCATAGTGACTATTAGTGGTTGCAGAGCTTGCTTAGGGATAGATGAGAATGGTCTGGAATTAGAGAGTGACAACAATTGTATGACTTTGTGAACATATGAAAATGCACAGGGCTGTATCCTTCAAAAGAGTTGGTTTTGTGAGGGCAAAGTCTGCCCTGCTCCTACGCCTGATTCAATTCTGAGGACAAGGGATCCCATTGCTTATTTCTGTGACAATGCCTTATACCAGCCTGTAAAAAGAACCAAATTCTGTCTGCAAGAGGCTCAGAGTCTCATGGACACAGGTGAGAAATTTGTGAATCACTCTGGATCAGCATTTCTCAAAGTATGTTCCATAAAACACTTATTACCACATGAAGGGTGCCCTGTGGTCAACTCAATTTGGAAAACACCAGGTTGAACAATTACCCTGTTTGCTTCAAACTGCTGATAAAGCTTCAAATACAAAGTATGAGAAGCACCATTTGATTTTCCAGTTTAACTTGGCCAGACAATCTCTTGTCCAGAGAGCATTTCTCAGGACAAAAAAAAAAAAAAATTAGCTAACTAGACAGTGACCTGAGACAACTCTATTGAGACATGTTCTAAAACCACAGGGAGGCCCCATCTAAAAAGCTACAAACTGGTCACGACTAAGAGAGAATGCTGTCGCTCTGTTCAAAAAAGTGGAAATGCTTTCAAGATGGATGAAATTGCTATGAAACTCAAAAGAAGCAGAATCAGGACATAACCAAAGCCTTAAAACCTAAAGCACTGGCTGGAAATAACGGCCTTCATTCTCTTTAACTGCTCAGCACCTAGCCACTTGTCTGTCAGATGTATTCTTACAAAAATGAATGAATAAAACTTGTTGACAGTCAAGCTCCAAAGGGAGTAGTATGTACACAGTAAATAAAAAGCTTTCCAAGATCCACATCGGGAAGTGATTTAAAGCCAGTTGTGATGGCACATGCCTAGAATCCCAGCTCTTGATCTCAACTTTTAATCTGAGCTACATATCTTATCTCAAAAAAAAAAAAAGATGATTTAGCTGAAAAGACAGAAATGTGATCCCATGTGTGAGATGCCATCCAGGGTGGGTGGTGAGCACCCTGGGGGAGACAGGCAGAGATGCACCCAGGACATTCTCAGTCTCTCCTCTCTCCCATCTTCTGACCAGAGGATGGCTGGCTGTGCCCTGGGTCTTATCAAAATGCTCTTCCTGTTCTTCTCATCATCAGGCTGGGATCATTACAGAGGCCAAACTGAAGGACCTGACACCCCCCATGCCTGTGATGTTCCTCAAGGCCATCCCTGCTGATAAGCAAGATTGCCGTGGGGTTTATTCCTGCCCTGTGTACAAGACTTGTCAGCGGGGACCCACCCACGTGTGGACTTTCAATCTGAAGACAAAGGAAAACCCATCCAAGTGGGTTCTTGCTGGCGTGGCCTTGCTTCTGCAGATTTAGCTGCCTGACGAGCTCCTGAGATAACAACAGAGAGAGAGATTGGCCAGATGCTGGACACTGGCTGATGACCCCAGACACTTAGAAAACACTATCAGAAATCATGAGCACTCAACTGCTAAAGAATTCCTTTAGGGAGCTCCACTGGAGTGGGATACCTCAGTAAGGCTGAGCCAGCCCACACTGTGGCAGGGAATCTTATAGCACCAAATGTTTCCAAATAAAGTGATTTTACTCTTCAACTGGTCCAGGCTTTGTGAGCGGTTGACTCATAAATAATCACCAGCCCTGACCCTGTTATACAGAACTACCCTCAGTGTCTAGCTCCCAGGAACACAGGCTCATCAGCTTCATGTATGTATGAATCAGTCTCCACCTTTAGGCAGCTGCTGCCGGGCCGGCTGCATTCACTATGACTGTAAAGGTAACGTTACTCTTCATGAGGAGTCACCAAAACTGTTCTGAAAAAAGCCAGACCATACTTGAGGCTTGCAGGCTCTATTCATCTGTAGCTCTAAGTCTAGATGATAAGTAAATATGGGTATGGTTATATTTCAATAAATGCTATTTAACAATACAAGCGATAAACCCCATTTTGCTTGTCTGTGGTGGAGGCCAGGGTAGTCTATATATGTCATTACTCACGAGTTCACACACAGAATCAATTCTTTTACCTAACCATATGTGCTGAGGATACAGGAGCCTGCTTCCTACTCTGGACATCAATGAAGAGGAGCCTTAGGAGAAACCCTGAGCCAAAAGCCTTTTAATCTAAAAGATTTCCATATTTCCTTCCATGAAACCAATATCCACTGGAAATTCAAAGGGCTCTTCAGTTGTGATGAGATTTAGAGAGCCCCTGAAGCGATCTATTTGGTAAGAAAAATCTGGAAGGGTCTAGCAGTGCTTCTGAGATCATTATTCCCTCATATCCTTGCAGAGACTTAATTTTGGGATTGATTAATATTCACATCAGTAATTCTTAAACTACAGCAGGCACTGGAATTCCCTAGAGGGCTTAAGTCAAAAAATTGCTGAGTCCCACCCTACAGAACCTCTGATTCAGGAAGTCTAACAAAATGCCATCACTGCTAGTTTGGAGGCCACTTTGGGAATCCAATGTAAACATCTAATCCCATCCCCTATAAATCTCTACTAGGCAGAATACAGAATTCCATGCCAATTCTGCCACCATCTTACCTTCTTGGTTCTTTCAGGCCCTGTATCTGCCCTCAGTGGGACTTTAATTATCTCTCTGCTATCTAAAGGGGAGTTAACAAATGTCTCCTGGAATCTGGGGACTCCAACCGAAGTCTGTGAAAATCTTGTGGTTGCCTGTGCTGGTTCTATGGTTTCAGAGGGCTGGGGTTCAGCTCAGTGGCAGAGCACATGTGTAGCATGTGTAAGGCTCTGGGTTTGATTCCCCAGCCCTGCAAGAGAAAAGAAACAAATGAAACCAAACAAGAGGACCAAGGTTGTTGTAGATAGCAAAACTCTTTGAGACATGGAACTTTTGAAGACAAGGACAACTGGATGGACAGGTTAGATATATATGTTAATAAGCCTCTAGACAGTACTAAAAACTAAATCAATACTATGGATTTTTCCCTAACACCTACTGGCAAAAGAAGATATTAAAGATAATTTTAAGCATAGAGTACTCTGGCAAAAAGTCAAAGCCCAAGTAGCATGCCAGGAGAAAGGAGGGAAGTGGGAGGCATGCCATCAAGTGGCAAGGAGGCCTAGCAGGGCTGACCTGAGAGGAGGTGTGGCTACACTGGCCACACTCACCACCCATGTCCAGCACTAGGAAGCACTGTTCAGTTACTGCACTGTTAGGTATACACTGGACAGTTTTCCCTAGGCTCATCCTGGGACTCAACTACCATACAGGGTCCTCTAGGTAAACAATGTGCATTGAGTTATAGTCAATGCATGGTGAACACATCAGACATGAATAAGACAGGAAGTGGTTTGACTCAATTCATTGCAAACAAGGGACAGTTGAGGTTATTTTTCCACCCACATGACCCAAGAGCACGCATGTGGCCATGGACCCTCCATGCCTCCCCTTTTATAGCAGCCCTGCTCTAGAACCCCAGTTCTTAGGGGCTGATCCAGGTTCTCTGGGTGAGCAGCCACTCCACTGAAATTCTCCCCAACAAGCACCTCCAAAAACTAAATCAGTGAGAGGTTTTGTCCCAAGGAATCCAAAAGAAGAGATAAAACATAAAGACTATTCTTTCCCCTGATGCAAAAGGAAGAAACTAAACCACCATGAAATCCAGTCCAGAGGCCAACAGTGTATCTTCAAGTCCAAATTCATGTCCAGGTTGTTCCTGTGCAATCCACGAAAAATGGAGCAGGCTGTCCCCCAGGGACAGAATGTACGCAGATGGAGCTGGGATGTGACTACTGGAAAGGCCTCTTCCTTAAGTGGGAGCTCTGATGTTTGTCAAGGCTGGAGCTCCAGCTGAAACTTTTGCCACAGTGGGAGCATTTATAAGGTTTCTCTCCTGTATGAACCCTTTGATGTCTAGTAAAGTTTGACCTCTGAATAAAGCTTTTCTCACAGATGGGACATTTATAGGGTTTCTTCCCTGTGTGGATTTTCTCATGGTGGCGCAAACCAGAGAAGTCACTGAAGCCTTTCCCACAGTAATCACACTTACAGGGCTTCTCCCCGGTGTGAGTTCTCTGATGTTTCACAAAGTCTGAGCTCCGCAGAAAAGCTTTTTTGCAGATGGGGCACTGAAAGTATGTCTCACCAGTATGGGTTCTTTGGTGAAAAACCAGCTGCGAATTCCTGTAAAAGGTCTTCCCACACTCCCTGCAGGTGGGGAGCTTTGGGGCCAGGGGGGCTCTCAGTTGCTCCTTCTGCGAGGCCTCTTTCTTCTCCTCCAGCCATAGGGCAGACAGCTCACCTGGAGGGGGAGGCAGGTAATGACCTAGTTGTTTCCCAGAACTCCTTGCGTGTGGAGAAATCTGTCCTCCTGACCCCTCACCCTGGAGGTTTTCTGGAGCCTCAGGGAGGCGCTCTCCTTCCACAAAGCATCCTGGCATATCCTCCTCACTAAAGAAGCCCCTGAGTGCCGCCTGGGGAGGGGCCTCCCCAGAAGCCTGACAGGGGCCTTCCAGAGCTTCCGGGGCCCTGTGATCTGCCAGGTTCAGGATCTCTTTGTCATTCTCTTGCCTTTCCCCTGAAAAGAGAAAGAAAAGTTTGAAATGGCTTCATGAATGCTATATAGTTGTCTATCTCATATTCAGTGATGGGGTCATCATAAAGTATCTTTTCTCTTTACCAAGAGATCATCTACGAGTGAGGAAGGAAAGCATAGAGCCTGAGCCCTTTGGACTCAGTTGCTCTGTGCTGGGTTTAAGGTTAAGAAGGCCATCTCTGGCGCTGAGAATTTCTGATCAGTGCAAGATGGCTCGCAGCAGGCTTCTCTGAGCCCTCCAGGAATAGGACACATAAGTATAACATTTTTAAATGATTGAGTTTTATCTCATTGTAAGTAAAAGATAAACAATCATGCTGAAGAATTTGGAGGAAGAAAAGATTAAAAGGACTGGAGGTATGGCTCAAGCAGGAGACTGCCTCCCTGGCAAGCCCAAAGCCTGGAGTTCAAACCTCAGTATCACCAAAAGAAAAATCAACCTCAACCATACTACTCAGGCAAGTCTAAGCACAGACATCCTTCCGGAGGTTTTCATGTAACCTGTACATATGCATAGATTGCTATTTTCAGATATAATTGATGCATTATATATAGTTCTGTATCTGGCTATGTATGTAGGTGGTGATTTTGGTCAGTGTAACATGGATTCTCCCTTTCACAAGTAACTTAAAAAATTAATGAAATTCACTAATGTGTCCTTTCACTGTAGGTGCAAGGCACTGGATGGAGCTGCAGAGTGAAAGTGAATCCTCTAGCACTCACTTAAATGCACATTTACATGTTTTTCTATCATCCTTCCATCTATCCATCCAGCCATAAATGAGACCAGAGACGGCTGTGTTACCCAGACTGGCTCCAAACTCCTAAGCTCAAGTGATCCTCCTCTCAGCCTCCCAAGTAGCTTACACTACAAACAAGGGCCATTTTCACAGCTATCTGTGCTTTATTAACTCACATAAACAGTTAAGGTTTTCCTTTTTTTCATGACTACTACTTAATGATGCATATAATAAATATATTTTTATTTTGGCTGTAAGATTTATTTTTCAACTTTAAACATTACTTGATCCTTAGATCTGAAGAGACTATTTACTGCCAGGTGTGGTGGCACGTGCCTGCGATACCTGGAATAGCCACATGCCTGCAGCACTTGGGAGGCTGACACTGGAAGTTCATGTCTGAGCCAGCCTAGGCTACATAGTAAGATCTTGTCTCCAAAATAAGCATATATCCTTAAATGAATACATAATTACTGAATGCTTTTCAAATATATGCTATTTAAATGGGTGAAAATGGTTTTACGTTGTTTTGGTTTCTTTTTTCCTTTTTCTCTTTTTTTTTTTTTTTTTTTTTTTTGGGGGGGGGGGGCATGCCAGGCCTAAGGATTGAACACTGCACTTGGGTGCTGTCCCTGAGCTTTATGGCTCAATGCTACCACTGAGCCTCAGCTTCACTTCCCACCTTTGGTAGTCTAATTGGAGATAAGAATCTCCTGGACTTTCCTGCCTGGGCTAGCTTCAAACTGCAATCTTCAGATCTCAGCCTCCTGAGTAGCTAGAATTATAGGTGTGAGCCAACAATGCCTGGCTATTTTAAATTTTAATTCCTGTTATAAAAGGATGGATCTTTTTTCCACATTTATGAGCTACTTCTTATACTCCAAGACTTCTGTACTGGAAAGCTACTTGTTCTTATCAACTTACTTTCATTTCTTCAATTAGGAAAATTAGGACTGGAGGTTTGGTGGAAGTGACAGGCCCTGAGTTCAGACCTACTAATAATACTGAATATTACTTACTATCATGTTCATGAAAAACATTTTTCACTATTTAATTCTGCTTGTTTTAATGTTTGGGGTTACTTTTATGTAAAGAAATAACTGAGGTTTTACTTTACAGACCTACTCAAATATAGTAATCCTTTCCTTAATGTTCTCATACTTCACCAGGCACTGTGCAAATATCTCATTCATTTTTTTTCTTTACATTTTATTTTTTTCCAATTCGTTTGGCATATGACACAAATAAGAAATAAGCCAACCCTTCCCTCTTCGCCCACAGTATCTTTTCTCCTAGCTCTGTTCACTGAGAGTGGCTCAGGCCCATGTGTATGGCATCTTTCCTCAGCATATGCTAGCTCTTACACAGACCACATCTCTTCCTACACGCTCCTTTTTCTGTTCCATTGATTTTTTCCCATCAATTTCTATATCATGCTCATGATATTTTAATTATCTTAACCTTATATTTGTTAGATCTATCTAGGAGAACAGCCTCTCCCCCCTTCCTCTTCCTGAAAGACAACATATAGCCTTACCAAAAATCACCTGCCTGAAACCAATAATTACCTGACTGTCAGCAAAGAACCCCAGACTCTGAGGTCACTTTCTCATCCACCGAGGTCCTTCCTGAACTGCCCCAGTCACATCTCCTTCAGACAGTGAGAGGTTACCCAGGCTCTGAGATCACTTCCACATCCACTGTGGTCACAATTCCCCACCTTTCCCTATATAATCCCCCTCAACCACAAGCTCCCTCCTCTTTTTCTCTTTTCTCTCTGCACATCTCCATCTCATTCAGCTGGCAGTCTGCTCTTCCCCCAATAAACTCTTTACTGCCTGAACCATGTGGCGGGTCCCTTCCTGCAAACCTTACAATATTTACAACACATTTGATATTTCTATATCATTCATAAAACATTTTTCTTTCAAACTTTTTTTTGCTATTCTTGCCTGTTATTTTTCTCTCTCTTAAAATCATTGTGCCAACTATTCATAATAGTCAAGTTATGGAAACAGCCTGGATGCCCAACAATAGATAAGTGGCTCAAGAAAACGTGGTACCTATACACAGTGGAATTGTACTCATCCATTTAAAAGAATAATACAATGTCATTTGCAGGGAAATGGATGGACCTAGAACAAATCAAGTTAAGTGAGGTAAGCCAAGCTCAGAGAGACAAATGGCACAAGTTTTCTCTCATATATGGAAGCTAGATCTAAAACACAACTAAACATGATCAATCACATAGGGCTTTATGTATTTATACACAAACAAACAACTGACTAAAGGGGAGTACAAAAGGGGAGGAATCCAAAAACATAACTCCCCTGGAACAGCTAACGTTCTAGTTATCAAAATGAATTCCAACTAAAGTACTATTTATCAAAACGAATTCTAAGAAATGGAAACATAGGCTATTTTTTAATGTTGTTTTCTTTTTTGTAGGGTAGGAAATGCAGGAGCACAGAAATGGAGGGAAGAAAGGTGCAGTCATTGTATTCAATATACACTATGTAGGAAGGGGAAAATGCGGCAAAGGAAGAGAAGGGGTGAAAATGCCCAAGAAGCATTGGACTCATAACCTGGCTTAGGAAATTATTACCATTTTGTACAGCTTCTTAAAATAACAATAAAAAATACCATTATACCAAGTAATTTTTAATCACTTGGGATTTTGGTGATAAGTGTGAGGATATGGCATTCTGAAGGTGACCTATGCTCGTCTGCTTTTGCTATGAGCTCTTCTTCCACAGCATCTCCATTCCCTTGTGTATTTTCAATGTAATTTTATTGTTACTATCAAGGTGTTGTACAAAGGTGTTATCATTTCATAATTCAGTAATATGTACATTTCTCTTTTGGACAGCACCACCCTTTCCTTTGCTTTCCCCCAGTTCTCTTGTCTTTCTGCCCTAGATCTGACTATAGATCTAGAAGTCTGGCTAATTGTCATATTTCCTAGAACCATTACTTTCCAGTCATGCTCCTGTATCTCCACTTTAGGCCAGTTCCCCTTTCCTGGGCCTCTTGCATTAACTCCACACAGGCTTCTCTCCACCAACTCTCCCCTTCCTGTCTGTCCTATACATCACTACCAAATTAATCTCCCCAAAATTGCTTTCACATATCCCCCCAAGAACCCTGAAGTGTATCTCTTTGGGTATCAAGGTAGCCTAGCCTTAGAGACTCTCCACAATCTGTTTCAAGGAAGAATCTAATGGAGCCATGTCAGCATGTAGGATGAGGGAAAAGAGAAAAGAAAAGAAGGATGAGATTAAAATCAAAACAGAATGAGTTCAAACAGAATGGCCTAAATACCAAACACAAAATTCTACTTACACAAGGTACATAAGAAAAAAAAAAAAAAACTCTTGACTTTTCTGCTCAATTTTGCTATGAACTTAAAAATATTCTAAAAATAATCAAGAAAAAAATCTTACTCACTGGCCATGAAGTGCACGTTGAAAAGTATTCCTCCAAAGGAATCTGTGAAATTGTATCATGATAAACATATTGCTTTAAATTAAAATCATGGCTGGGGTAAAACTCAGCAATAGGCCCCAGGTTCGACCCACAGCACCAAAAGATAAATTTAAAAAAGTTTATATGTCTCTGTTGATGATTGCTGATATTACTATGCAAAATGTTAGCAAAGGATAACCAATTAATTATACTCCACTGGGGAATGTTATAAATATGCTCTCCAAGAACCACTAGAGTCATAGTGATAGACATGAAAATAAACAATCAGCAATCTAAAATTTACTTTTGCAGAAGGGTACATCATCAGCCAAAAATCTTGCAGCAGGCCTATTGCAGCAGGCCCTGCCCCTTTGCTTAGATTGGTTAAGCTCAGGTTCACAATCTGCCCCTGATTCCCTGATTGGCCGCTTTGAGTAGGATAAAATGAATTTATATAAGGTGACTTGGAAGTGGCACTGTGGCTCAAGTGGTAGAGTGCTAGCCTTGAGCTGAAGAGTGTAGGGACAGCACCCAGGCCCAGAGTTCAGGCCCCATGACTGACCAAAAAAATAAATTTACAAAAATAAGGTGACTTTGAAATGGGTACCTAGGTAATCTCAAAATATAGCCACAACCTCTGTTATCTGTAGAGCAGTCTGAGGTGTGTCTTAATCCTAACTGGAAAAGAAACCAGTTTAAAACAAAACCTTATGTTTCAAAAACCCTTCCTTATCACAAAACAATTCATCTTTTCCTAAATAAGAGGCAATCCTCCTGGCAGAAGCAGGGACTTTCAAGCAACACACTTCCATAGAAAAGACACTTTTTCTCACAGGAGAAAAATTGTGCTCGTCACACAATTCCCATCCTTGGTATCTTTTGTTCTTCCTTTTCTTCCTCCAAGGCTCCAGAACTTACGGTGTGTGTAAAAATATATGTGTGCATGTGTGTATAGTTTTACAGCTAAGCTTTACACACATGCTTCAGAAAAGAGTATAGAAAGCAAAGGGTAGCTGCCTATTTACAACAAAGTAAGTTCAAATTTCTTCTTTCTCAACCTTAAGATATAATTTAGCTGAAGTGTTTGTTGATGCTGCTGTTTAACAAACATTAGGGCCATACCAATTAAATAAAACATGTTTTCATGTTTATTTTGCCAACCGTGGAAGGCTATTACTATCACCAGGGTGAGGAAAGTCTAGTTACTCTGAACTTTCTCACTAGCAAAGGTTATTACATAAATCTTTATATAAAGGAATTCTAACTGTTACCTGCATTGGCCTCTATCTATGGCAATCTTAATTCTAATTCTTTCTAAGAAGGAAATGTACCAAAACAGACAAGACTGAAGACAGCTGATCAAATGTGTGGCCTTCTTTTAACAATTAAACACATGTGCTAACATGTACTTAACATCTCCTAGGACAAGTATATTCATTCACCTGTGGTACTCAAGTAAGACCAGCTTAGGCATGGCTGGCTGCAACCAAGGTAATAAAAGCAAGTCTTAATACCTTGTTCACCAACTCCAGTTTAATAAGAGGAAGTAAAAAGAAACTGGAGTCCCACAATCAATCACTGACCTGCACAGGTGAGTCTTGCAATCTTCTCACTAATATGGGGGGGCAATCCTGTCAGGTCTTTCCCAAGCTCTGTTGAATTAGGCAGGTTGGGTTTGGAGGTGGAAACACCTGCCATAGAGAGGAAGAAGTGTGTGGGTCTGGATGAATGAGGAAGTCAAGAGCTGAAGCTGTGTCTTTCAAAGGAACACCCTAAGCATGAAGGGAATTTTGAAGGCTCTGTAGTCCACTTGAGAAAACTCACCTGAGAATAGTATGGAGAGCATGAAAGACACTGGTACTTGCAAGCTAACTAGTGCACATGGCAAAAGCTCTAACAACCCGAGTCTGGACAGAGACTCTGTAGACCACTGACAGATAGGTGCAAGGATCAGGACAAGGAACTGACCAGTGGTTATTTTGAGGCAGTGTGATTTAATAGGAAAGAACATGAGCTCACTTAACTTTCATCATCCTTAAAAGAAAAATACCACCTCTCATTTTATAAAGATTTACTGCAGCACATTCAACCTGCCTGTAACAAAAGAAACTTGCAATATGAGAAGTTCTGTAGCTCTGCTATCTGTAATTCACCCTAGTTCCCAACTGTTTCTCTAATGACTTTCTTTACCCTCAAACCCTGAAGTTGAGCAGAGGAAGCATAGAAAATGCCTTCCAGTTTTTCCAACTTACTCTAGCAAGCTAGCCTTACCTCCTGAGACCATTTTCCCATAGGTCTCCAGCATGAGATCCCAGTATTGCTCCTTTTGAGTGGAATCCAGATGCCTCCACTGATCCTGGAAAGAATATAAGAATGTCACGTCTGTGAAGGTGTCTGAACCTGACTTCTGGGCCACAGGAAAGCTGAGAAGAAAGGGATATGCTGCAGGACCTTGGCCATCAGATGATCTGAGAATTCACAGGAGCCTGGACCAGGGAACAAAGAGGCCGAGGGGAAAATGACAGGTCCTTACAACAGTATTTCTTGCCATGGTTAGAGAACGTTTAGGTTTTGTGTTTTGTAAAGTCATACGCATTTTAGAGTAGAGAACAAACAGTAGGTTGAATTCTTTTTTATAGTGTTCCCTGTTTTAAAACTCTTTAGGGGCTTGTATTATGTGTTTGTGAATAATAGGAAGCTGATGCTCACACTATGTAATTACAATTTGGGAACTCAATAAAGCAAAGAAACTAAAATTGGTGGCTTTGAGAAAGGACAGATGTTGCAGCCATACATATCTGGACTCTGGACCAGTTAAAGTGGTTTTAGTCCCACATAGGGAAGTAAAAATGCCACAATATCCACAAAGAAAGCCTTCTTACAAAAGTACAGACTGAAGATCCAAAACTGAGAATGCTGCCTAGCTGGAATCTGCTCTTCTCAATTCAAAGTTTAATCTCCCCAGCAAGAAGCTGGCCACTAGAAACTGACTGGTTAGTGGCCTATCCTTTGGAGTCAGACAGACTGGGTTCCAAATGCCTATTGGCCACTTTCTAGCTGTGTGATCTTAAGCAAGCTTGTGACATCTCGGTGGTCACTTAGTGAGAGCACTAGGGTCTAAAGACTGTCAGGAGATTTGAAAGCAACAAGGTTAAGTGTCATGTTTTCACAGCACACTGCATGCTTCATTCCTAGCATCCACACATTAAATATTTACATGTGCATGTGCATATGTGTATACACTGACAAGTATTTGATGAACTGTTGCCACTACTAGCATTAATTTCTCTGAGAAAGGTGCTCTGCTATTAACTTTCACTGTACTTCTTAAGTCCCTAAGACCCTGTTCACAATACTAGAGATATTTAATTTATGTCATCAGGGTAAAATAGAACAACCCTTGGCTAACAAGTCCTTGGTAGAATATAGGCAGGCAGGCAGGCAGGCAGGCAGGCAGGCAGGCAGGCAGGCAGGCAGGCAGGCAGGCAGGCAGGCAGGCAGGCAGACAGACAGACAGACAGACAGACAGACAGACAGACAGATAGCTAAATATAATTACTATCATAGGCAGTCTCCTAGATCCATGCCAAGGCCTTGTGGAGACAATTAAGGGACTCTGCACCGTTTCCAGGACCCCCAAGTTGATAAACTGGTTTATTTACTTTATATTATTGCTTTTAAGTAGTTGTACAAGGAGTTGCCATTTAACAAAGCAGTTTATAAATGGAATATGTATCACTCCTTTCAACATTCTCACCCATCCCTTCCTTACTACTCCTTCCCTCATGATACAGTTGTTTATATCATAAATAGCCTGGTACTGGGAACAGATAAGGAGGGCATTTTGGAAGTCATCTTCCTACTACATACAACACCCTGCTCAGGGAAGACATTTCCAGCCCTGACTCAGTGCTCTCCCGGCAGCACATCTAAAGATCGTGGAAATGGCTCAAGGAGAGAAATGTCAAAAATACTGAATTATCAGATGCTGAAAGAAAGAAAGGAAGAAGAAAAAGAAGAGGAGGAAAAGGAGAAAGGATAGAGGAGGAAGGAGATACTGGATCTTTTAGTGTGGAAAAGGACTGGTAGCTGAAACATTATCCCAATAAACATTATATATACCAACTGTTAACTAAAACCATATTTTGAAAATGACTTTTAATGAAAAATATTTATTTCTGTCAGTCCTGGGGCTTGAACTCAGGGCCTGAGCACTGTCCCTGAGCTTCTTTTGCTCAAGGCTGGCACTACCACTTGAGCCACAGCACCACTTCTGGCTTTCTCTATTTATGTGGTACTGAGGAATCAAACTCAGGGCTACATGCATGCTAGGCAAGTATTCTACCACTAAGCCACATTCCCAGCCCCTAAACGTTTAATTTTTAAAGTATAAATTGCTAGTGGTTTATTCTGCTAGTGTCCTATGAATGGGCTATTTAAATAAGTATCTGCAAAGAACCAACCTGGCAAATACTGATGAACACTGGAGTCCTCCAACCTTGGGGTCAGAACATACAGATTCTGACTTCAGAGGCAGCAGAAGAAAAGTCTGGCAACTGCAGATAGGCTGCCTAGCCTGGGCCCAGGGCCTATCCATGGGTACCAGCACAGTCACTACCAAAATAGTCCAAGGAACCTAAATCCCTAATCACAAACAGCTCATTCTAAAGAACAAAAAAGTTGCTTCAGGAGTCTCTGAACAGAATATCCCCAGTTTAAGGCCACACTCAAAAGACTTCCAAGAAGCCAGGCACAGTGGCTCAAGTCTATGATCCTAGCTACTCTGGAGATGGAAGGTGGACTAGTGGATGGACATGGTGCTATCCATGGGTGTCTGCTGAAGTACAGTGACTGGGTACAGTGGGCACATGCCTGTCATCCCAATGACAAAGGGAAGTAAAATAGAAGGATCATATCCTGGGCCAGCCTGACAATAAAATAAAATGAGACCCTAACTTGAAAATAACTAACATTGGCAGGATGGTTCAAATGGTAGAGTATCTACTTATCAAGCAAAAGGTCTTGGAATCAAACCCTAGTATTGCTGCTAATACCAACAACAACTTAGTTCTAAAAAATTAGAAAAGTTTGGACACAAGCCCTACTTGAGACACAACACAAAACACCAGCGGCAGCCATCTTGCTCCTTTTTCAAATTTCCACAGAAGGAAAAGGCTTAACTTTCTATTCTGGAGGGAAGTATAAGGTTTGATATAGAAATACAGTATCTATTTTTATGTGGAAATAGCACCACCTTGTGGGCTTACAAGCTATTACTACACATGAGAAATTACTTGTACTGCTGCTTTTCCTCTACCCTTGAATGTAGTCAAGGCATGCATTCCACCCAGTGGAGGTCCATATGGGATCTAGAACTGTTAGACAGCTACAGACAGAGATGGATATATAAATGTAGATATATACACAGATAGGACATGATTCAATTGTGGGACTATTTGGAGGTCTGAGAGGAAGGGGTGGGGAACAGAGAATGAGGGGCATAAATTATATCCAAGCTTCGATGGTACAGTACTGGGTATAAGCTATCTCCCAAATATACTATGTCTATGTATGAAGATGGTAGAATGAGTCCCACTGAACAACATGAAGAGAAGATGAGGAATAGAGTGGGCTGATCTGATCAAGAATAATACATGCACGTATGGCATACCACAGTGAAGCAGGTTATACAATTAATAGATGCAAAGAAAAACTACATAAACTCAGTAAAAAATGAAAATATACAAAGAAAAGGGTAAGCATCATTTGGCAATTTTCCATCTTACATAAAATTTTGGACAATGCAAATTATTGTATGGTAATAGAAAATAGATCAATAACTGCTGAGAAAAGCATGGGGTAAAAAGCAACAAGAATGAACTAAAAAGATAAAAATGTAGCCTGGAGCCAGGGACTAGAGGCTTATAGAGGTAATCCTACCTACTCAGAAGGCTGAGATCTGCAGATGGTGGTTCAAAGCCAGCCTGGACAGGAAAGTTCATGAGACTCTTATCTCCAATTAAACACTTAAAGATCCCGAAGTGGAGTTGTGGCTCAAGTGGTAGAGCTCTGAGCACAAAAGCTCAGAGGCAGCACCCAGGCTCTGAGTTTAAGCCCCAGGATCAGCATACTTACACACAAGTAGCCTACTGCAGTAGCTTATAGCTATAATGCTGTTATTGTGGCCCACCTCGGATGTCCTCTCTACCCCCTAGCAACACTACATCCCTGTCAATCCTCCCAACTGTGACTATGCTATGTCCTGGAAGCCTGGCTCACCTTAAGAAAAGCAGAAGCTAGCTCACCTGTGGTGTTCCTGGGAGGAGCACTGCTCCCAAGTCTTGGTCTCCCAGAAGCCTGTCCTCAGGTCGTGCAGGAATCTGAGAAGTAGCTACAGCTGCAATGAGAAAAGGAAATGTTCAGAATCCAGATGTCTTCGTTAACCACTCCCCAGAGAGCAAAGAGCAAACTCTTCAAAAACACTCTGTTCCACTGCCCGAATTTTCAGGCTTGTGTTTAATTCCTCCCCAACTCCAATCCTCTCCAAACTTCCAGTTGCATCCATGTCTGTCCTACCTCCTTGCTCAGGACCTCATATCCAAGTGGTCCGGACCAGTATCAAAGTGGTTTAAAATTCAAAGTCTCCAAGTCAAAATAGTTCTTCCCTGTCTCCAAACACTGTATTATTTCATTTCACACTCAGGCCTGAGCCCTACCCCCAAACTTCTCCAAGAGAGTGCCTGCCCCTCACCTAGCTCTGGTTCCTCCTTCACCGTGTGGCCAAGCAGCTCCCCAGGATCCAAGGGTGAACTCTCAAGGCCCTGCTCCTGATGTTCCACTTCTGGGAGGGGCTCCGCATCCCAGCTTGGAGATGCCTTCTTCTCTGATAAGATTTCTTGCCCTAGAACTTGAATGCTGATCTAGAGACAGGATAGTACTTGTTATTGAAGCATACACATTCAGGATATGGAGCTATCTTTTTTAAATGGATGAAGCAATCTTTATAGCCATGGAAGAAAGAGAAAAGATCCAAGAACTAGTGAGAGAAATATCCCAAAAGACACAAAAAAATGAGGACTGAACTAGGCCTGATACACCCTCAAAACTTACCAGCAATACTGAATTCTATTCGACAGTATAAACATTTCAAAGTCAGAATGGGATGACTTTCTTTAATCCCAATGGCTATAAAGTATTAAGAGTCAGAAAGGACTTTAGAATTAGAAGAACTATATATAGAGCAATCCAGATTTGGTACAAGCCACATATATTTGATCTTTGTCCTCAGTTTTTGCCACAGAGCTCCCAGAATGTCCTGAGTGATAAGAGTGAAAGAATGCATATACATTTGTCTAATTTGGGGAGGAAAGGGGCATAACAAAACGCTGAAACAAGGACACTAGATGACCCATTGCAACAATGATACCCACAAGGCAATATATTGGAAATGAACTTTACAACTTTGGGGTGGGGAGTAGGGAGGAGTGAAGGAGGTGGGGGAGAGAAGGGCTAGTGGGAGAACAACAAAGGAGGGGATAACAATGCTCAACAAGAAAGGAACTCACTACCTTACTCATGTAACTGAAACCTCTCTGTACAGCATCTTTACAATAAAATAAAAATTTAAAAAAAAAGTGAAAGAAGTGCCAGGTGCCAGTGTCTCACGCCTGTAACCCTAGCTACCCAGGAGGCTGAAATCTAAGGACTGAGGTTTAAAGCCAGCCCCGGCAGGAAAGTCCATGAAACTCTCATCTCCAATAAACCACCAGAAAATCCGAAGTGGCTCTGTGGCTCAAGTGGTAGAGTGCTAGCCTCGAGCTGAAGAGCTGAGGGACAGTGCCCAGGCCAAGAGTTCAAGCCAAACGACTGACAAAAAATAAAAGAGTGAAAGAAGTATTTATTACTCATAATAAAGACTCTCCATTCAGACCTGCTCTATGCTAATGAGGTTAACTCGAGGTGGGCTCCCAGACAGCTTCAGGAAGCTGTGGTAGGAGGAGCCAATGTACAAGTGGCTCAGGCCTATAATCCTAGCTACTCAGGAGCCTGAGGATCTTGGTCCAAAGCTAGCCTGGGAAGTCAAATCTGTGAGTCTATTTCTAATTAACCAATAAAAAGCCACAATGGGAGGCATGGCTCAAATGCTAGAGCACCAGCTGTAAACAAAAGAGCTGAGTAAGAGCACCATGGTCTGACTTCAAGCCCAAATACTAACTTTAAAAAAGGCAGGGGCAGGGAAGGCAGGCATGGTAGCACATGCCTGCATCCCAGCTACACAGGAGGCAGAGGTAGGTGGGTCATGGTCCATGGTTGGCCCAGGGTAAAAGCACAAGATCCTGAAAAATAATGAAAAAGCAGTAAGGGCTGGAGGCATGACTCAAGTAGTAGAGTACTTGCCAACAAATACAAAGCCCTGAGCTCAAAAGCCCAGGACCTCCAGGGGCAGTGTGTGGGGTGGGGGGTAAGAAGCAGTCCTGGAACTTTCAGTCCGCCCTATCCCCAACACTGGGAATGGGAGAAGGGTTAGACAATTTCAATCAATAATCTAATCAAGATGCCAAAACAGTGAAACCCCCACCCCCAAAAACACCCTTAAATGATGTTTTCAGGAGTATCCAGGCTAATCATGTCATCAAGATATAAGTGGTGGGATGGAAAGGTGTCTCAGTGGTAGAGCGCTTGCCTTGTATGCATGAGGCCCTGGGTTCGATTCCTCAGCACCACATAAGCAAAAAGAAAAAAGCCAGAAGTGGCGCTGTGGCTCAAGTGGTAGAGTGCTAGCCTTGAGCTGAAGAGCTGAGGGACAGCACCCAGGCCCAGAGTTCAGGCCCCACGACCAGACGCCCCCCCCCCCAAAAAAAAGATAAAAGTAGTGTGCTGGGAGAGGACAGGGAGATACCTTTTGTGCCCCTTCCATTTTGTGTGTGGGAGTTGACACTTTGCACTCACCTGACAACATAAGAAAAGTACTTTCCTGAGCTCTGTAATCATTCTAATTACTGAATCCAAAAGAAACTGGGAACCCCCAGTCAGAAGGGCATCTGACCCTAGACACACACAACCAGCCTGGGAAAGGGAAGTAGTGCTGTGTGCCTGAGCCATGAACATGTAGGGTCTGTGCTGACTGCAGAGCATTAGTATCAGAATTAAACTGAATGACTAAGCCAGGGGCTGGTGGCTCACACCTGTAAACCTAGCTGAGATTGAGATCTGAGGATCACAGCTCAAAGCCAGCCTGAATAGCAAAGTCCATGAGACTCTTATCTCCAATTAACTACCAGAAAACCAGAAGTGGTGCTGTGGCTGAAAGTGGTCGAGCGCTAGCCTTCAGTGACAAAGCTCAGGGACAATGCCCAGGCTCTAAGTTCAAGCCCCACAACCAAAAACAAAACAAAAAAAACCCTAAGTGTCTGGATGCTTGGTTTGTATTGGATAAACCGCACACTTCTGGTGCCATGAGTGACATCAGAAAGAAGATAAGCCTAGAGGTGGCCTGTGCTCATTCACCCCTACTAATCCCACCTGCTTACCCACTGCCACAGTCTCCGAGGATCGCCCTTCAAGCTCTCCACCAGGGTCACTGCCTCTTCTCCACTGCCTGGACACTGTTTGCGCACCCACATCTGGATCTCTCCAGGAAGGATGGTCAGAAATTGCTCTAACATCAGGATCTCCAGGATCTGCTCCTTGGTGTGGACCTCTGGCTGGAGCCACTGGAAACAAAGCTTCCGAAGTTGTTTCAGTGTCTCGTGGGGTCCAGACATCACCTGGTAACGAAACTGCCTGAACAACTGTCGCGCAGCCTCTGGGCTAGAGAGCTCCCCTTGAGAGGCAGCGTCTGGTCCAGAGAACAGGGAGTCTTCAGCCTGGGCCAGTGGAGGCAGCAGGCCTAGGGCCTGCCCCAGGTCAGTGGGCATCGTCTGGCTTCGCAAGGCCTCTTAGGTAAACAGCTTCCAGGGTGGATCTAAGCCTTCACAGCGATGATAAAGACGAGATGAACTCAAGTGCTGTTCAGGAGAGAAGGGCACATTCAGAAAGAACAAATGCACATACCATACTTGAGATACGCTGAAGTCAATTATGATCCTTTTGAAACTGCTCAACTCATATATTACTCCATTTTGAAGGACTGTAAATGTGAAGCTACGAAGTAAAGTACTAACCCATATCTACAGAGCTACAATCACCTGGTCTATCTGTAACATCCTCTGCTGGTCTTTAAGCATCCAGACCATGAACAAAAGTGCAATGTGCCAAGTGAAAGCATCAAATACTTCTATGTCGCACCTAGCTAACTGCAGGTTGAAAAGTAAAGCAGGACAAGGACATAATGGCCTAGGGATCTCCTCAATGGAAGAATCAGATGCTTCCATAACAGGTGAGCACATCTCCTCTGCTACATGCTCCCACCACAATGAACTATCCTTTCATAGCCCAGCCCAAAGTGACAAAGTGTCCAAATATAGAAGACAGCAAGTGAGGCTGTGAATAGGATCACAGTTAACACAAACATGTTTCAAAAGTACCAATTTTGCAGGGATTCCTAATAGTGAATCAATGGGTCAATCCATAATGTGGTGAAGAAGCTGGAAGGCATCCTTTCTCCATAACACAAAGGGCAACCATCAAAAACACACCCAACCACTTGGCATCTGGCCTAATCAAAGGTGAATACAATACCCTAGCTGCATTTCTCTTGAGGCATAAGAAATGTATTTCCCTACCACTTCTCCCAAGTATATTCATACTACGTCAGAAAAACATGCAGCCTAATATGGTGGGTCAGGCCTGTAATCTCAGAGCTCAGAAAGCTGAGAGAGAAAAATGATAAACTCAGAAGTAGTGCTGTGGCTCAAATGGTAGAGCACTAGCCTTGAGCTGAAGAGCTAAGGAAGCCCCAGAGCCCCAGAGTTCAAGCCCTACAACTGACTCAAGGTCAGCCTGGATTATATGAAAACATCCTGTCAAAAGAGAAAAAGAAAAGAAAGTTAGGAAGAAAGAAGAAAATTAAAGCAATTGTAGAGAGGAGGACTATTGGGAGATAAGAGCAAATTTTTTTCAGGGGTCCAACACAGAAAAGAATGATATAAAAATTATTAATTAATTGCATGCTTCTCATTTGGACATCATCCAAAAAAAATTAAGTGAAACCTAGACATTTGTCATTAACATCTTCATACAGCACTGAAGAGAAATATACAGAGTGCTCTGGCCCTCACAGAGTAAACTGGTAATAGAAACTAAGCTTGCAACTGGAAACCGCTACAAAACAACCATTAGAAAGAATATTGTACCCCTTGTAAAGAAATAGAAAGACCTGGAAAAAATTATGTTCAGTGAAGTCAGGTCCACAGAGAGACAAAGCATGCATATTCTACCTTATATGTGGAAGCTAGATTCAACTTGTAAGGAAATAAGCTGGGTGCTTTGCAAGTGTATACAAATTTATTAACTGAGATACAGCTGATTCAAGGGAGAACTCAGATAGTGTAATTCCCTAGAAAGGCAAAATCAAAGTTAAGCAAAATAAAACACCAGGACTCAGGAACTGGAAAGGGGTGGAGTGGGGTAAAGGGAAAAGGGGTGGATGAGTGAAGAGGAGAAGAGGGAGAAAATGTTGTCAAGAATCCAATGAATACCCTAAAAAATTAAGAAGAGCAAGGGAAGGGGTAGGGAGGGGAGGGATAGTGAAAATGTTGAAAAGGGTGACATGGATCAAGATATATATGGCAATTCCTTTGTACAAATACTTAAAGATAATAAAAGGGAGGCAGGGAGGGAGGGAGGGAAAGAGGGAGGGAGGGAGGGAGGGCGGGAGGAAGGAAGGAAGGAAGGAAGAAATAGCTGTTATAAATGACTGTAGATGTTGGGATGTCAAGTAGGAATAAAGACACCAACTCAAAAATAACTCAGCAAGGCAAAGTGTACTTCTGCAGAAGGGTGAGCCATCAGCCTCCAAATCTGGCAAGCAAACAAAAGAACAGGCAGGCTGTCCCTTTTTATCCCTAACTCAACAGGCCCCGCCCCTCTGCTCTGATTGGCCAACCTCAGGTTTACAATGTATTTACATTAAGTGACCATTAAAGACTTTTGTTTGTTTTTGGTTTGGGTTTTTGGTTTGGGGTTTTTTATTTGTTTGTTTTTGGGTTTTTTTGCCAGTCCTAGGGCTTGAACTCTGAGCTTCATATGCTCAAGGCTAGCACTCTACCACTTGAGCCACAGTGCCACTTCCTTTTTCTGTGTATGTGGTACTGAGGAATTGAACCCAGGGCTTCATGCCTGCTAAGCAAGCACTCTACCTCTAGGCCACATTCCCAGCCCTGACCATTAAAGACTTCAAGATTAACAGTAACACAAATAATCTCAAAACATACTCTAGCCCACTATTATTTCCTAGAACAATCTGAGGTATATCTTAATTATTCACACTTTCTTGTACTTTCTTGTACAATCTGAGGTGTGTGTTAATTCCTCTCCCATTTTGGGACAAAACTTACATTTCAAAACTCCTTCCCTATCCCCAAAAATTTCCTCTTTCCCTTTCTTGACTTGATATTGTCTTAGCAGAATTAACAGAGCCAAACCACTAGGCCAAAAGCAGAAACCTTCAAGCAACCCACTTTGATAGAAAAGACAGCTTTTCTCACAAAACAAACATATCAAGCATCTGTTTTCACATACCACACAACTATGCAGTTAAGAATGCAGTTCCAATGAGAAAAGAAATCAGGGAGGTAACATAATCATCCTGTCTGAGGACAATTTTCCAACCACAGTACAGAAGCCGAGGGACAGTAGAACATAAAGGTCTCACTATGAGGCCTTTCTGTGAAGCAGAGTTTGAACATGCAGCTGTTGATACAGCTGGAAAGTGGAGAATGAGGCAGAAAGGGAACTGTGAGAAGGGGATCTGATGTCAACAGGCGGTGTCTCCTATAAAGCCTGGCACAAGGCTTGCACGGCATGTTAGCAGGAGGAAACTAGAATGTTTAACCAAGAGGGATTCAAGAGTAAAACAACTGTCAAAATGGCTCATGCCTGTTATCCTAGCTACTCAAGAGGCTGAGGATTATAGTTCAAAGCCAGCCAGGGCAGAAAAGTCCACAAGACATCACCAGTTAGACACCAAAAGGCCAGTAGCAGAGTTGCGGCTCAAATGGTAGAGGGCCAGCCTTGAGCACAAAAGAAGAATGAGAGCTTGAGGATCTGAATTAAAGCCCCCCCCAGAAAAACATAAGTAAAATGCGGTTAAGGAGGGACATTATAGACTTTTTTTTAACCACCCAGACCGAAAAGACTTTCAAATACTCAAGGGGTCCTGAGACAGGAAGATTACATGCCAGGAATGGCAGGCCTACACCTGCCCTTACACCTAAATGAAGCTTCAGTAAGATTCACAAATGAGACCTGTCTACGTCTTTAGTTTTATCAACTTAAATGTGAACTTGGGGAACATGATCAACTTTCCAAAGATCTGGTCTATCAAAGTACAAAACGAGGTCTACGTAATTTGAAAGGGATCAGTCAGTTAAGTAAACTACAAAAAAAAAAAAAAAACCACCAATAATCTTCAGAGGAAGGTAATTAGGTCTGTGGCATCACTATGTGTTATCTACAATATCCAGAATGCAATCCAAATTACTAGACACATAAACAAAAGGCAATACTGGAATTTGAACTCAGGACCTCACACTTGCTAGGCAGGCATTGTACCACAGGAATTATACCACTGAGCCACACCTGCAGGAAAAAAAACATATATATATATATGCATTATTCCATTAATTAAATGATTTTGACTCTTGGATTTTAGATCATCAAGAGTTCACATAGCAGAATAGTGATCTGTAGGACTGGGAAGGTGGCTTAGTGGTAGAGTGCTTGCCAAGCATGCATGAAGCCCTGGGTTGATTCCTCAGTACCACATCAACAGAAAAAAAGCTGGAAGTGGCTCAAGTGGCGGAGTGCCAGCCTTGAGCAAAAAGATGCTCAGGGGGGCAGTGCCCAGGCCCTGAGAAGCCTCAGGACCGGCACCAAAAAAAAAAAAAGAATAGTGATCTGTAAACTTATTGGAATTTAGTTGGTTCCTGAGCTGAGACAGCAGTTTCAGGTAACATTTCTGAAGTAATTACATTTTGGGGAAAAAAACCCACAGACCTTGCATACTATTTACATGGGGGGTTATTATACTACATACTTGGATATTATATATATCCAATAGTCATGGCAAGAAGAAATCTCTGAAACGTTCGAAATGAGTTCATAAGTGGGTGGCAGTCCCAATGGAAAAAAGTCCTGAGAATCAATCGGCTCTGGGTGACAACAAGAAACGGAGGAGTGGTTACCCATGGCTATCTGGTTGGGCCGGGCTAGGGCGGTAGGTAACGAACCCCCAAAATGAGTTTTTAAATGCACACCCCCCCCACCCCCGCTTAGAGACACTTGTGACTCAGTACTCCCGTTGTGGCTGGGGGGGGGGGGGAGGAAAGCTGTCGATCCGATGGGGGGGGGGGTTTAGGGGGCGCCTCGGGAAGGGGGTGGCTGCCGCACTTCGCAGCTCAGACCCTTGGGCCGAGGCCGGGGCACCCACACCGTGGTCGTCTCCATCCGCAAAGCCGATCGATCGCACCCCGGTAAAGGAGGCCTCACCCCCATCTCCCCCCCACACACACCCCCCACCCCCGCCCACCCCAGGGCTCGTCTGTAACCCTTGGGGGGCGAGAAAAGGGTTCGGTCCGCTCCCCGCGCAGAGCTCCGGGCTGGACGGCTTGACGTCGCACCCCCCCACACACACACGCACGCACACACGCCCTTCCCCGGCGCGGGAGGCCGTGGGGCCTGGGGGTCGCGTGGCTGTGGGGCCCCGGGGCCTGAGGGCCGCGCAGCCGGGAGGGGGCTGGGCCTAGTCCGAGGCCCCCCACGCGCCCCGAGGCCGCCCCTTCCTGTGTCGCCCGCAAGCGCGCTCACGGGGGCGCGCGCCCGCCGTCCTCGCCGCAGCTTCCCGGGCTCTGGCTGAGGTGGGGGGGGGGGGGGGTCACCCCCACGGCGGCGTGAGCGCCAGGTCCGGACGGCGAGAGAAACCAGCGCCCCCGTCCCAGCTCACCTCGGCGGCCGCCGCGTAGGCTATAGGGCACACTTCCGGGAGTGAGGCGGCTGCGCGCGCCTCCGGCGGCCGCTGAGCGACGCGCGTCGCCGGGGCGGGGCACAGGGGAGGGGGCTGGAGCTGAGATCGAGATTCCTATTGGTCTCCAGGACGCTGTGCTCCGCCCACTCCGCCTGCGGTCCCAGCCTCCATTCATTCTCGCTGATGGTGTGCTTTCCCAGCTAGGTGTAGACTCGTTCACCGGGCTTGAACTCTGGGCCTGTGTTCTGTCCCTCAGCTCTTTCGCTCGAGGCTACTAGCACTCTAGCACTTTGAGCCACCGCGCCACTTTGGTTTTTTGGTGGTTCATTGGAAATGAGTCTTACGGATTTTCCTGCCCGGGCTGGCTTTGAACCTCCATCCTCAGATCTCATCCTCCTGAGTAGCTAGGATTACAGGCCTGAGCCACCAGCTCCTGGCTCTCCTCTGGTTCTTGCTTAGTTTTTGTTTGTTTGTTTGTTTTGCTCCAGACCAGAGCTCTACCACATCAGCCACAACACTCCACCTCCAGCTCTTTTAAGCTAAGAATCTGGCATAACTGGCTCCTGTGGGGTTTGAGCAGTTAAGTCTCCGATCTCAATCTTCTGAGTAACTAGGATTATAGGTATGAGCCACCAGCACCTGCCATATTTTTTTTAAACTTTCATTATCTAGCAGACATCTTTCCCTATAATCATTATCTCTACCTCTACTTCAGCTCTAGGTCTTTTCTGACCTAGACGTTGGCCACAACATTTTCACCAGTTTCCAAGTTTCCAGCCTTGCTCATTTTCAGGCCATCTGGCACTGAGCCACTACAGTCAGGCTGTATCATGTCCAAATCTGGGAGTTCACTCTTGAGCAATTGACAAAAGGAAAGAACTAATAAAATAAAACAAAATAAAGGAGTTTTATAGTGTTTACATGCAAAGGAATGAAAAGTCTTAAGACATCCCAGCATACACATGTTTATGGCTACAGTATTCACAATAACTGAACTGTGGAATACAGCAAATTGATCTTCAACTGTTGAATCAATAAAGAAAATGTGTATAGCATACTTTCCCTTATTTTGGCAACATTTTTTTTTTGTCAGTCATGGGGCCTGAACTCTAGGCCTGGGCACTGTCCCTCAACTCTTCAGCTCAAGGCTAGCACGCTACCACTTGAGCCACAGCCTTTTCTATTTCTGTAGTGCTGAGGAATCGAACCCAAGGCTTCATGAATGAGGGGCAAGCACTCTACCACTGAGCCACCTTCCTAGCCCTTGGCAACTTAAAATTTAAAGGTAGGTGTGTGTGTGTGTGTGTGTGTGTGTGTGTGTGTGTGTACATAGTATTTGATTGTAACCAGGGCACTGTTTGAAGGCAATAAGAGAGATGAGGAAGCCAGGGTCAGTGGCTTACAACTATAATCCTAGCTCCTCAGGAGGCTGAGATCTGAGAATCACCATTCTATGCCAGCCCAGGCAGGAAAGTCTATGACAATCCTTTCTCCATTTAACAACTAAAAAAAAAATCTAGATGTAGAGGTATGGCTCAAGTTGGTAAAGCACTAGAAGACTTGAGCAAAAAAGTTCAGGGAGAGTGCCCAGGCCATGAGTTCAAGAACCAGGACCAGCACAAAAAAAAAGAGGGGTGAAGGAGAGGGAAATAAATAATATTAACATATACTGCATCTACCCATAAAGATTGCATTGCATAAGGAATCTTACCGAAAGCTGTTAAATACAGGCAGTGGGGGATAGAGGAAAAGAGCAATGAAGGTGGCTGCTGTGATTAAATATTATCTATGCACATGTGAAAAGCTGTGATGTTCCATGGTACAATTAATGTACACTAAAAAAAAGAATGAGTGACAAGGAAGTAAATGGGGCCTCTTGGGAAGTGAGTAAGCAGCAGGAAAAGAGAAGGTGAGTAAAGGGAAAGAGGGTCGATGTGGTCAAAGTACTTTTGATGCATATATGAAAACAAGACAATAAATACCGTTGAATATTTTTTGGGGGGAGGGGTCCAGTCATGGGGCCTGAACTCTGGGACTGGGCGCTGTCCCTCAGCTCTTCAGCTCAAGGCTAGCGCTCTACCACTTGAGCTACAGCGTCACTTCTGGCTTTTTTCTGTTTGCTTATGTGGTGCTGAGGAATCGAACCCAGGGCCTCAGGCATGCAAGGCAAGCGCTCTACCACTGAGCCACCTTCCCAGCCCCACTGTTGAAATTTTTAAGGACAGTGGTGTATAAAAGAAAGTGATAAAGGGAGTGACATTGATGGAATACATTGCATGCATGTATGGAAATGTCACACACACACTCTCCATAAAGAAGAATGACATCACAGTTGCAGGAGAATGGACAGAACTGGATATCATCCTGTTAAATGAAATGTACCAGACTATGCAAGACAAATACTTTATGTTGTCTCTCGTGTGCAACCTAGAGAGCACCTCCCAAGGATGACATGTGTGTAAGTCAGGACTTACTTTAATTTTTGAGAGAGGGAACCTTGGAAAGGGGAAGAGTAAAATGAGAGGATGTGAAAGGGGATGAATATGAACTTATACATGTATGAAAATAGAATGATGACGGACCGGGAAGGCGGCTCATGGTAGAGTGCGTGCCTCACATGCATGAGGCCCTGGGTTTGATTTGTCAGCACCACATAAGCAGAAAAAGCCAGAAGTGGTGCAGTAGCTCAAGTGGTAGAGCTCTAGCCTTGAGCTGAAGAACTGAGGGACAGCGCCCAGGCCCAGAGTTCAGGCCCCATGACTGACCAGGAAGGAAGAAAGGAAGGAAGGGAGGAAGGAAGGAAGGAAGAAAGAAAGAAAGAAAGAAAGAAAGAAAGAAAGAAAGAAAGAAAGAAAGAAAGAAAGAAAGAAAGAAAGAAAGAAAGAAAGAAAATAGAATGATGAAAAACACACACCCAAAAAAAAAACTATTTGAAAAGACGAAAAAGGGTGCCAGAGGTTCACTACACTCCTGCAGTCATAGCTACTCAGGAGGCTGAGATTTGAGGCTCAAGATTCAAAGCCAGCCAGGACAGGAAAGACCCTGAGACTCTTTATCTCCAATTAACAATTCTCCCCCCACCCAAGCCAATAAGTGGAACTTAAGCGAAAATGCTAAGAGACAGCACCCAGGCCCTGAGTTGAAGCTCAGTACCAGCATAAAAAGAGAGTGGGTGGGAAGCAGGAAGAAGAAAGAGGAATAGAAGGAGTGAATTGGACTGCAGTACATTATATGCATTTGTGGGAATAGCACCATGAAAACCCTTTGTACAATTAATATATACTAATAAAGAGTTGTGGAAACAGTGTAGTATTGGCTCTCTGCCCCAGTTTTAAAAGAATTGAAGACAAAGAATGAAGTGTAGGAAAGGAGGATATGTTCATGTACCTGAAACCCTGACTAGTGGAAAAGGAATTCCAGGTGTCAACAAGACCCAGGGTGTGAAACAACTACTCAACCTGTTGACTAACAGACTAGCTTGGCCACCTACCCCATACACCAAGAGATAAACAGTAGAGATATACCAAGAGATAAATAGTAGAGAAGGGCAGAGAAGAGAGACCTCCCTGAAGGTGGCCTTGGGAAACAGGCATTGTTCCCATCTTCAGGAAATACTGACTGACACTTCCAGCTTACAGCTAGGAAGAGTCCAGGAGCTTGCACAGATAATCAGTTTTAAACACCCCATAGTCTGATCTTATCTCAGCCTGTGTTGGTGGAGCTCTGTCAAGATAACAAAGTCCTGACTGCCCTGGGGATGGGGGTGGAGAGTAAGTTTGCTCCACTCATCAAGATATTTAGCATCAGTCCTACTGTTCTGGAACCCAAGGTAGCTGTGGAAGAAAAAAAGACACAAGAGGAAAAAACAAAAAGGGTTAAAGAGGCAAAAACTAGAACCAGAGAGACAAACCGAAGAGAGTTAAGTAAGTGAATGGCATTTTCTTCTAACTCATTCCAATTCTATGAGAGGGTTAAAGGCCAAGCATCATTTTCTACAGTATTTACTTAACTAACTGCTAAGAGGGGGAACCTAGGAATCTTGGAATGGAAGACCTTAAAACTTTGTTTCCTGTGCCTTTGGTTGGGGAAGAGATAGATTAAGTATTTAGGTATTGCAGGTTTTTACACAGGTATTTCAGGCAAGATGAACATGCTTGTGTGCAGAGTTAAACAGGAGTCTGATCCAAAGATTTTAGACAAAGAAGACAGACGAAAAATGAAGTGAGGGGTCCAAGGCTTTATATGGGAAGTTTAGTCAATGTATGGCCCATTGAGGAGTCTGCGCTCCTTAGCAAAAGCGGTTTTTAAGTGAAAAAAAGAACTAGAAGCTAAATAAAATTATAGGAAGGGAGGAAGGAAGGAAGGAAGGAAGGAGGGAAGGAAGGAAGGAAGGAAGGAGGGAGGGAGGGAGGGAGGGAGGGAGGGAAGAAGGGAAGGAGGGAGGGAGGAAGGAAGGAAGGAAGAAAAAGAATGAAAAAGGAAAATTACCTCACTGGGGAGAAATAGATAACTAAAAAGCCATTATGTTCTTAGACTCCTTCAGATGAGAAAGAAATTGAGCTTTGTAATGGACTGACTGGTCCTCTCCGTCAGGCATACATTGAACCATCTTGGGTCCCAGGGTGGAATAGGGAGGGCAGGGGAGTCCATGAGGGAAAAGGAGGTCCAGCCCTTGAGAAGCTGGTGAGGGCCTACATTTTCACTTGCCTTCAACAGTCTGAGACAGACTGAAGTGGACACATACTAGGTGCAGTGCACATGTGGATAATATGGCCTAGTTTTAACTCTACTAACTGACAAAACAGACACATCATTTCGCAAGTTCCCTGCAAAGGAATCTCAGTTTGTAGATTAGACCATAAACGTAGGCACAAACAAACGGCAAGAACATAGCAGAACTTCCAACTATAATTCTAGCTCCAGCCCTTTATCAGACACGATGAAAATCAATGACAATGACAACCCAATTAGATCTGACCAAAAGTACAGCAAAAATAGTGTGTGTGTGTGTGTGTGTGTGTGTGTGTGTGTTCTGGTCCTAGGACCTGAACGCACATCCTGGGTATTTTCCCTGAGATTTTGTGTTCAAGAGTAGTGCTTTAGGACTTGAACCCATTCCACTTCCAAGTTTTTGCTGGTTAAGTAGAGGTAAGAGTCTCATGGACAATCTGGCTTTGAACCATGTCCCCCAGATCTTAGCCTCCTGAGTATCTAGGATTACAGGCAAGCAAAATGATTTTATATATCAAGAAGTCTACTAGAAGACTAGGCATGGTAGTGCATTCTGTAATCCTAGTACTGAGAGGGATTGAGGATTGTGAGATTTGAGATCAATTGATTAAAGAGTGAGGCTTTTATTCCCCCTGGTGCTTGTACTGAGGCTTGAACTCAGGGCCTCACTACCGCTTAAGCCAGGCCACACCTCTACTGCCAGCTTTTTGCTACTCAATTGAGATATGAGTCTCATGGATTTGTCTGTCTGGTCTGGCTAGGATTTACAGGAATGAGCCACTGGAGTCTGGCTGAAACCCTGTCCTAAAAATAAAAATCTATAAGAAGTCTGCATTTATATTTCTCATCATATATGAACAATGTCACCTTACCTATATATGGTGTATATATATATCAGTGTTTTATATTAATATGTATAAATATATGTATATGTAAATACAATGAATATGTATGTACACACATTTGTACTTTTGTGTGCATTTACATATATGTATGTATATGTACATATATATTTATATACTACATATAAATCTGTGTGCTATGTATGTATACATAGATTAGGTAGACAGATGATAGACAAATAGATATTCGATGGATGGCTAGATAGATGGATACTTAATATGGATAGATAGACTCAGAGATTATGTGTGAGTAAATAAATGTATGTGTAAGTATAGTTTAATAACATGAAGACAGACTTTTCAGCATAATTTAAGGTCATATAATATTTTAGCCCCCTTCTGGAGGATTGAACCCATGGCCTCCAGAGCATGCTGTTTAGTGCTCTTCCACTGTTATACCACCAGCCCTATAAATAACTCTTTTACTCATGAATTGATCAAGGACACTTCCAACTTTAGGGAGTTCCATCCAGGCATTTGACTGATAGGCCTCACATCCCCTTTAAGCCGTTTGCCACACAAAATTCCTCCTCTCTGACTCCCACATGTCCTTCCTCTTGATCCTTTGTTAAGTGACTTTTGCTGTTTGTGTGCTACTCCATGGGCCTTGTTCATTTTACAGTGCCTGAGTCCTTGGTAGGCTGAGAGCTTGATGTGCTCGCTGGTTGCTGATGGACCATGTGAGGATGTTGCCCGGTGGTGACCTCTAACTCACCTTGACAGACAACACTGGCACTTCCCTTCACCATAGAGCCATGGGAGGCCCCATCTGTGACTGCTGCCTATGCTGGGAATAGCTGGATGCTTGCCCGTGCTAAGAATCTGCCTGCATTCCATCTTCCAGATTGAACTCATCTCCTTCTGACAGAAGTCTGCAGGAGTGTGCAATGGTTCCTGAAGGTCCCCTGGATCAATGAAAGCAGTAAGCTTTATTTTCCTCTGGAGAGATAGAAGACGAGTGGGTCATTTGTCCCTGCTAATGAGCTCCACAGGTCTGAACACTAGGTAACACAGAGAGAAAAGGATTCACCAGACACCAGGGTGCTTTATCTGCTTTTGGTTCCTTATTTTCCAGAATATAGCCTATTCATTGTGTGGTATTAGGAGAGGAGAAAGACAATAAAGCTAGCCAGCCACAGTGGTCTGATTTAGAAGATCTTAAAGAAGGCTATAAGAGAGAGCTGTGGATTGATTGTCCATGCAGGAAAACAACACATAACCAAAGAAGCTGCTTATGAAGAATTAGGCAAAAGCTTACAAAATTTTTATTTTGTTCTCTTCCCTGGTGCCCACATCTACTTTCCAAACCTAGAGTTGGAAACTGGCAGAAAGTATTATCAGTTTAAAAATTCTTCCTTTGGGGCTGGGAATGTGGCTTAATGGTAGAGTGCCTAGCATGCATGAAGTCCTGGGTTTGACTCCTCAGTACTACCTACACAGAAAAAGCCAAAAGTGGTGCTGTGGCTCAAGTGGTAGAGTGCTAGCCTTGAGCAAAAGAAGCTCAGGGAGGGCTGGGAAGGTGGCTCAGTGGTAGAGCACTTGCCTTGCATGCATGAGGCCCTGGGTTTGATTCCTCAGCACCACGTAAGCAGAAAAAAAAAGCTGGAAGTGGTGCTGTGGCTCAAGTGGTAGAGCTCTAGTCTTGAACTGAAGAGCTGAGGGACAGTGCCCAGGCCCAGAATTTAGGCCCCATAACCAGACCCAAAAAAATAAAAATTTAAAAAAAAGAAGCTCAGGGACAGTGCCCAGGCCCTGAGTTCAAGCCCCAGGATTGGCAAAAAAATAATAATATTTTTTTTCTTACTTAGCAATGGAAAGTGTTGTCATGATGTATGCATATTGAAGTTCAACACAAGTCTGACAATCTTTTAAAATAGTTTCAGTACATAACCATCATATGGCCCACAAAAGTATTTGGACATAATTGCTTCATAATATTCCCCTGGAAACAGGAGATTAGGATGCCTTATGTTTGTGCCTACTGGGGATGCCTGAGGGCTTTGTGGCCAGAGGGCCTTGCCTGTATGCAGGGAAAGAAACAAAACTGGCTTCTGTAGACTGAGCAAGATGCTGTTCTTGCCATGTTTCTTATACCACAGTTCACTGGCTGCTGGAGACCAGCCTGTTACTGCAGCCAGATAGATACCTCATAGCTGGGAAATTGAGTTAACTTTCCTCCACCCATGAGATGTGCTCAGAGAATCAAACTGTTGTTGACAATGGCTTCAGGATCCACTGTCCTTGCAGGGCTAGTCCCAGAACCTCTTGCTCTAGGGTTGCAAAGGGACCTCAGGGCAGCCACAGTCTTTTCTTGCCCCAAAGGTCATTTTTGTCCCTAGTTGCATCATGGTGACCTGTAGAAAACAGGCTCCTTTGGCGATGTTCTACCCAGCTCTATGTTGTTTTTATTTTACTCATTTATTTTTGCAGTGCTAGGGATCAAATCCGGGGTCCCAATAAGATATGTAAGCACTCTATCACTAAACTACAAACCCCAGTCCTGTGTTATTTTCTAAAATCATGGTTTTTAAAAATCATGCCTGACAATGACTGAGAGGGAAAAGAGATAAATCTCTTAACATTACTTCTTGAAAACTACAAAACTAAACTAAGCTATTTAAAAACATATTCTCGGGACTGGAAACGTAGCTTTGTGGTACAGTGCTTGCCTAGCATACATGAAGCCCTGGGTTCAATCTCAGTACCACATAAACAAAAAAGGCTGAAGTGGCACTGTGGCCGAAATGGTAGAGTGCTAGGCTTGAGCAAAAGAAGCTCAGGGACAGTGCCCAGGCCCTGGGTTCAAGCCCCAGGATTGGAAAAAATTAAAATAAAAAAATTCTTAGAATTGGAGCATAGGGACTTGTGATACAGGGAAAATATAGCTAAAGGATGGTGTGTGTGTGTGTGTGTGTGTGTGTGTGTGTGTGTGTGTGTGTGTGTGTGTGTGTGTTATTAAGAGAAGGTAGCTTAGAAAGCCAGACATGCTTGTGCACATCTATAACCCCAGCACTCAGAGGGATAAGACAGAAGGATCTTGAGTTTGAGGCCAGCCTGGTTTACATATCATGTTCACAACCAGCCTAGGATACAGGGATACTTTAGACCTTACCTCAGTCAATCAATAATAAGCATAGACTAAATATATTTTATAGTATTTTAAATTTCTGTTTCATATAATTGTTTGCCATTCACATTGAATGTGAGGTGATGATAAAACCTCAGTACAATACTTTTCTGGTGATTAAAGAAAAGAAAGGTATGATGTAAGTAATATAGCATTTAAGGAAAAGGGGTAAGGCTGGGAATGCGGCTTAGTGGTAGAGTGCTTGCCTAGCATCTATGAAGCCCTGGGTTCAATTCCTCAGTACCACATCAACAGAAAAAGCCAGAAATGGCACTATGGCTCAAATGGTAGAGGGCTAGCCTTGAACAAAAAAAGCTCAGGGACAGTGCCCAGGTCCTAGTTCAAGCCCCAAGACTGGCACAAAAAAAGAGAGTAATTTTTGTTTTTAATAAAGCAGACTTTTCTGAAACCTTTATTTTTTTATTTTTTGTGTCAGTCCTGAAGCTTGAACTCAGGGCCTGGGTACTGTTCCTGAGATTTTTTGCTCAAGATTATTGATCTACCAGTTGAGCCACAGTTCCACCTTTAGCTCTCTCTCTCTCTCTCTCTCTCTCTCTCTGTGTGTGTGTGGTTAATTGGAGATAAGAGTCTGGCTTTTCCTGTCCAGGCTGACTTTGAACTGCAATCCGCAGATCTCAGACTCCTTAGTATCTAGGATTACAGGCATAAGCCACCAGTACCTGACTTCAAAAACTTTACGTCAGAATAAAAGATTATAAATATATGAACTGGGTGAAGTTGTGCATGCCTGCAATCCTAGCTACTCTAGAGGTAGACATAGAAGGATTGTAGATCAAGGCTGCATAGGCAAAAGTGTAACTCTATCTTAAACATAGCTAAAGCAAAAGGAGTTGAGATCATTGTTTAAATGATAGAATATTTACCTGGTAAGTATGAAGCTCCGCTGTCAAATCCCAGTACTGACAAATCCCCAGTAGCAAATAACAACAACTAAAACAGTGGCTCATGCTTGTAATCCTACCTACTCAGGTGATTGAGATTTGAGAATTAAAGTCTGTGAGGCTCTTATCTCCAATTAACTACCAAAAAGCCAGAAGTGGAGGTATAGCTTAAGTGGTAGAGCACTTAAAAACTAAGGGACGGCACCCAGTCTCTGAGTTCAAGCCCCAGTACCAACACACACACACACACACTTATTGGAAAGACAAAAAAGCAGTCAATTATCATTCCTGATTTAGTAACATATTAACTTATTGATTTTCACTAAGCATTGCATTGTTTATATTCACAGTCTATGGAGGAACAGAATAAAATGCAAAGTCTCTTAAGCCTCTGTCATCATCTGGTTCATCTCCCTAGAGACAGAACCAATGTTCCCAGATTTTGGTCATCATGCAAATATACTTTGAAACAAGTTTGCGTATGTTAAAAACATACTTCTCCACTTTTATACAAATAGTAGTAAGTAGTGCTCTTCATCTGGATTTTTGTCACCTATACTAGTTAGATTGCCTCTGATTTATTGGCAATCATCCCATGTCTCTACATGAAGACCCCCCCCCTCCTTTCACCCCACTGCTCTCTAACTCAAGGACACTTAAATTCATTCTAATATTTCATTATAAAAATACCATGCTCGATAATAATATGCATATGCTGTTTGTTAAAGTATTCGTATGAAGAAGCTTCTAGAAAAGTTGAGTGCTGAGTTAAAGGCCCATAGACATTTGCAAATATGACAGCCATTGCTAAATTCATTCAGTTCGACCAAATACACAACTTTCCTTGCTAGGTTCATACTATAGATGTCTATAGTCATCATATTCTTGAGAAATTGCATCTCAATGCGATTTTAATTTGTATATTTTTCAGCTTTTAGTGGCTTTTGTTGGCAATATGGAATTTGAGGACTCCTCCTTGATAGGCAGGGCCTCTACCAATTGAGCCATGCCCTCACCTCCATTCTGGATTTTTTTTTGGGGGGGGGTCCGGTCGTGGGGCCTGAACTCTGGGCCTGGGCGCTGTCCCTCAGCTCTTCAGCTCAAGGCTAGCGCCCTACCATTTGAGCCACAGCATTACTTCCTGCTTTTTCTGCTTATGTCGTGCTGAGGAATTGAACCCAGGGCCTCATGCATGTAAGGCAAGCACTCTACCACTGAGCCACCTTTCCAGCCCCTCCATTTTGGATTTTAAAAGATTCTTTTCCCACAGTGGTTGAATCATTTATATATGCAGTTCTTTCCCACATTCCCAAACTAGAAAATTTCCTGTTTTGAGCAACAAGCTCTTAATGTACTCTGCTGATAAAGTGTTTCATCAGTTACTGAGATTGTAATTACTCACACTACAGTATTTGAAGAGAGCCAGCATCTTGAACCTATGGCTTAGAAAGAAGGCTTTCCTGAACTCTGATTGATTCAATTTGATGGTCTTATTGTATCAGTAGAGATCAGCAGATGGTCACAAGAGTTTATTGGTAGCTCTTGCTTGATAAGAAATGTACTCATTACCTTGCCCATGTAATTGTAACCCCTCTGTACAGTATTTTCACAATTAAAAAAAAAGAGTTTATTGGTAGCTCTTCTGGAAACAAGCATGTTTAATCTTAATTTATAAAAGATACAATGTCTGCTAATGTCCAGGTTCGTGGATATTGTCATTGAAATGCTTCAATTACAGTGTATAATTTCTGTATGATACTAACCGTCATTGGCCTTGTGTATGTGCATGTGTGCCTATGTGTGTAAATGCCTGCATGTGTGTGTGTGTGTGTGTGTGTGTGTGTGTGTATAGAAACTGGACTTCTCATAATGATTCAGCCACTGTGGGAAAGATTCTGGTAGTTCTTCAAATGGTTAAATTAAACAGGGACTATAAGATCCATCAATTCCACTGCTAGACATGTACACAAGAGAACTAAAAACATGAAAACATGTCCCCAGGAGAACTTGTGCACAAATATTCACTTCAGAATTATTCATAGTAACCCCAAAAGTGGTAACAATCCAAAATATCTATCCAAGTACAAATATACAAATGTGCACTTTTTTTTTTTTTTTTTTGGTTGGTTGTGGGGCTTGAATTCTGGGCCTGGGCACTGTCCCTGCGCTCTTCAGCTCAAGGCGAGTGCTCTATCACTTGAGCCACAGCGCCACTTCCTGTTTTCTAGTGATCTATTGGAGATAAGAGTCTCACCACCTTTGCTGCTCAGGCTGGCTTTGAACCAAGATCCTCAGATCTCAGCCTCCTGAGTAGCTGGGATTACAGGCATGAGCCACCAGTGCCCGGCTCAAATGTGCACATTTGTAATTTGTATATCTCCAGGTATAGAAAGGGGTGAAGTACTGATACATGTTATGACCTGAGTGAACCTTTAAAAACATGTGAAAAGAAATTAGTCACAAAAGCCCACCAGATATATGGCTCCATTTATATGGAATGTACAGAAAAGGCAACTCTATTACAGAAGCCTGTAATCCTAGCTACAGAGGAGACTGAGTTCTGAGGATCTTGATTCAGCACCCACTCAGTCACACAAATGCTGGAAGCCCTTAGTGCCAATTAACCAGAAAACTTCTGAAAGTAGAGGTATAGCTCAAGTGATAGAGCTCTAGCCTTAAGCAAAAAAGCTAAGATTGAACGGTCTTGAGTACAAGCCTCAGTACCAGCACAAGCGAACAAATTAGAATGTAGATTAGTGGTTTGTTGCTTACTGTTGGGGTGGGATGATTGAGGGCCACTGGAGAATGACTGTAAAGAATATAGTATTTCTTTTGGGGTTGATGAAATTGCTCTAAACCCGATGGTTGTGATGGTTGCCCAACTTCCTAAATATTCTAAAATCTGATGTATTGTACACTTTCAGTGATCTAACTATAGCTTAGGAAGAATGGTTCAAGAAAGCTGTTATCAGTAAGATCCAATAAAACAAGTGTCAATAAACTCAAGCCAAATATTGTCCCTTGATGAACAACAAGACAGGCACCCAAACAACGAACTCTATCCATTACCTTCCCAGCCAATTCCCAAATGACCTGCTGTAACAGAAGCACTTTCTTGTTTTTGATTATCTTTCTTGATTACACCAGGTCTCACTGTGATCTCAAACTTGGTATCCTCAGGCCCTACTGTCCTACACGCTGGAGTTAAAGGTAGATACCTTGATGCCCCCACATACTTTCTTTTTCCCTTCGTTTATTTTACCCCTTCTTCCTTCTGTTTCTTCCTCTCTAAACTCAAAGTAGAGTTAGAACAGAGAATATATAATACAGAATCAGATTTGAGTGTAATTCCAGCAGCATAAGATCATATCTTTTTGAATATATTTGTATTTGGTCAGATAATAAGTAATACTATAAATATGACATTTCTTTGGGACTAGTGACTTATGAGTATGATACTTGCATTCTTTTATTTTTTATAAATAATGCTTATAAATATTTGTCTAAAAAGTTTATATGTATACATGACGATTACTAGCCCACCTGAATCTGGCTGAAACTTTGGTTCTTTTTATTTTATTTATTTTTTTGTGCCAGTCTTGGAGCTTGAACTCAGGGCCTGGATGCTTTCCCTGAGCTTTTTTGTTCAGTGCCAGCATTCTACCACTTGAGCCACATTTCTACTTCTGGCTTTCTGGTGGTTAATCAGAGATAGGAGCTGGCTTTGAACAAATATCTTCAGATGTCAGCCTCTTGAATAGCTAAGAATACAGGCATGAGCCACCAGTGCCTGGCTGAAACTCTGGTTGTTTTGATGGTAGAAATAGGTCAAACTTCGTACACGGCCTATATTTCCAGTTAAACATGGTGCTCAAATGATGCACAGAAACCTGCACAGCCCCGTGCCCATTAGTCATTAGCTGGCCTTATCTTGAGTCCTGGTCATTTGAGGGTGAATTGGAACTGAATTTTGCTCAATGTCAACTGCTGAGCCCTTAAAGGAACTGTCTGACCACTGTTTCAGCCACATGGAGGTATTTGAAGCTTCAGATTAATGTCCTACAGGCTGAATTTAGGTTTCTAAGGTGACATATTTTTGTAAGTTACTTTTTATTTTTGGAACAAGAAGTAAAAAATGTATTTTTTTTTTGGTTGGTTGTGGGGCCTGAACTCTGGGCCTGGGTGCTGTCCCTCAGCTCTTCAGTTTAAGGCTAGCGCTTTACTACGTGAGCCACAGCACTACTTCTAGGTTTTGATGCATATGTGGTGCTGAGGAATTGAACCCAGGGCCTCATGCATGCAAGGCAAGCACTCTACTACTGAACCACCTTCCCAGCCCAAAAATGTGTTCTTAATCTAACCACTGAGACATATTAAAGAGAAGCTAGCAAGCAGCAAGCCTTTCTTAACAAAGGCTCTCTAGGCAGGGGAGATATCAACATTACATGTCTCTCTCTGGACAGCATACTTTTATCTTTCCATGCTTTGCTCTTAGCAACAATGTTAATCTCTCATGCCAATCTTTTGGTGGGAAACAGTACCTAGCAGACCAGACTCTAAAGAGTTAGGCCCATTTGAGAATTTCTTTAAGGATCACCAATAGATGTGAATTTTCTGGTTATTTATACATATTGCCTAGTTTTCTTCCCATCTCCTCAAACATGATGCCAGTGCTATTATTATCTCCCAAAAGGTAAACTTCTTTTAAACAATTCTTTAAAAAATGTATAGCTTCAGTTATTAGAGGTACTGTAACAAAACAACATAGATTAGGGTGCTTATACAACAGAGCTCTATTTGTCCATAGTGCTAAGGATGGAAGCCTGAAAGTGATGGAAAGTTGATTTCTCCCAAGTTGATTTCTCTTCTTGGCTTGTGGTGCACTATCTTCTCCTATGATAGTCACCTAAATCTCCTTCTGTGTGTATCTGTGTTCCAGGCTCCTTTACAGGAACAGCAGTTGTATTGGATTAAGGCCAACCTATATGACTTTTTACATCTGAATTAACTATTTGGGGAGATATATGGTAATGTAATAATATATAACATATAATATATAATAATAAATTTGGTATTATTACATTGTTTTCTTTTTTTTTTTTTGGTTGGTCATGGGGCTTGGACTCTGGGCCTGGGCACTGTCCCTCAGCTCTTCAGTTCAACGTTAGTGCTCTACCCATTTGAGCCACAGTGCAACATCCGTTTTCTGGTGGTGTATCGAAGATAAGGGTCTCACAGACTTTCCTGCTTGGACTGGCTTTGAACCGTGATCACTCAGATCTCCTGAGTAGCTGGATAACAGGTGTGAGCCACCAGCACCTGGCTTGCCATTAAGTTTTATTATTTATTTATTTATATCTCTAAGCAGTTATACAAAGGGGTTTCAATTGAACACATCAGTTTCTGAGTACAGTGCATCTTGATTAATTACACCTTTGAAAAGCCTGTCTCCAAACACAGTCACAGTCCTGGAGGTTAGGAATTGGTGGTGTGTGTGGAAGGGAGTGGGGACGTGTAAACAAATGCAAAACACACATCTGCAAGAAAAATATAAACATATGAAAAGTAAGAAAGGATAGTTTTATCCTTTTAAACAAAGCCAAAGTCCTCTGTTGGTTTGTCCTATACTCACGTATTTCTTTTTGTAGTTTTCCTTTGTTGTTATTGTTGTAGGTGTGTGTGTGTGTGTGTGTGTGTGTGTGTGTGTGTGTGTGTGTATGAGTCTTGGAGTTTGAACTCAGGGTATGGGTACTGTCTTTTAGATTTTTTTGCTTAAGTCTGGTACTTTACTACTTGAGGTTTACCTCCACTTCTAGGTTTTTGGTGGTTAATTGGAGATAAGAATCTTGTGGACTTTGCTGCCTTAGCTGGCTTTGAACCTTGATTTGTAGTTCTCAGGTTCCTGAGTAGCTAGGATTACAGGCATGTGCCACCAGCACCCACCTTATCTTTGGTTCCTATCTTTTCATTTATAATACCCAAAGCAGTGTTAAGTATATGTCTGTTTCATCAGGAGTCCAGGATTATACAAATAACCCAATAACCTGGTTAGTTGCATATTGCTCTTAATTCAATTTTGCTTAATGCATTTGCTTAGATTTGCTTGTCACTTACATGTTTTTCTCACATTTTCACTCTCTCAGATCAACTTAAAAAAACTCACTTAAACTCTGTTTGAACAACTTGTACATACTTCAAGACAATAGTGGGAAAATGTAACTATTCCACTAGTTGCATAGCTTCAAGTATTTATTGCCTATGGGGGGATTTCTCTTAAATAAATATATATTTAGGTCTTATTAAAGAAATATGTTTCATTGCAAAAGGAGGTTTAATTTAAGCATCATACATGAACTGGTATGTCAATTACCCATGTCAAAGAATACAAGTAGAGAACTCTTGGTGCTTATAGGGTGAGAAAAGTCATCCTCCCTCCCTCCCTCCCTCCCTCCCTCCCTTCCTTCCTCCTTCCCTTCCTTCCTTCCTTCCTTCCTTCTTTCCTTCCTTCCTTCCTTCCTTCCTTCCTTCCTTCCTTCCTTCCTTCCTTCCTTCCCTTCCTTCTTCTTCCTTCCCTCCCTCTCCCTTTCCCCCTCTCCTTTCCTTCTTTCTGGCTGTCTGCATGCCTGTCTGTTTGTCTGTCTTGTACCAGTATTGGGGCTTGAACTCAGGGTCTTGAGCTCTTGTCTGGCTTTTTCACCCAGAGCTGGCTCTCTACTACTTGAGCCACATCCTCACGTTCACTATCCTTCCTTCCTTCCTTCCTTTTCTGGTTACTGGAGACATGAGTCTCTTGGCTTTATCTGATCAGGCTGGCTTTGTACTTTGATCTTCAGATCTCAGCCTCCTGAGTCAGTAGGATTACAGAAATGAGACACTAGGTCCCAGCATCCAAGCCATTTACTGGCAGCACTCTGAATTCTAGGAACTGCAAATAAGAAATGAGATGACACACAGCACAATCACCATCAGATAATAGGAGCAGGTTAGAAACACTAGTGCAGGCATCAGAATAACTTTCTGAAGATTGCTTAATAAAACTGTCTGATATCTGGTTATCTTGCCTCTAATGTCTGCTGGTGACAGGATACAGCATTTGGAACATGGCCATCAGATTTGAGGAGGGGACTATTATACCATTTCTCAGTTTGCCAAAGTTTCCAAGCCAATGGAATTACTATATTGTATGGGGAGGGAGTTCCTTATTACTCTGCATCCATTTCCCCCATAATTCTGGGCAAGCTGTATTTATGTTTTGATAACCACCTTCTAAACTGCTCCCGTTCCTCTTCTATGAGCATTAGGCAGGAGATGAAGATAGAATTTTAGTCTATATTCTGTGCTGAACAGCTTGGATGGATTTATTGGGGAGGGGGGGAAACAGTACTGAAGCATGAACTCAGAGCCTGAAACGCTGTTCCTTAAGCTTTTTTTTTTTCCTGCTCAAAGCTAGCACTCTACCAGTTGAGCCACAGCTCCACTTGTGGCTTTTTGGTGGTAACTTGGAGATAAGGGTTTGAGGACTTCTTTCTTTGAACCTCAGCCCAGATCTCAGCCTCCTGAGTAGCTAGGATTACAGTGACAGCCCTGGGGTCTTCTAGCCCTCCTTCCCCGCAACCTCCTCTGACACTTAGTCTGGGCCAGGGTTGGTACCACAGCTGAAGCTGATTTTCCTCGGGAAGTGACGAATCAGAGACTGGACACGGAGCACCGCACTGAGACAGATGGCTTTCAGTGTTACCATTCTGATGTTGGGTTCTGAGTTTCCAAGGACTGTCCTACTTTTAGGGGATCCTAGGCCTCTGTAGGCATGATGGAAGCTACCAATCTGCTCTTCTCCCCCACGCTTCTGATTCTGCACACCACCAGGGCCGGAGACTGCCTGGCACACCCGCTGTCTGACCCAGGTGGGGGGCTGTCTGTCTGGGCCAGGGAAGCTCATCACCCACAGCGCCTGGCTGTGTGTGGGTCCTGGCGGAGGCGTGTCCGGGGAGGCGTGGCTTGCGCCGCTCCGGGGGCGTGGCCAGGGGGCGTGGCCGGGGCGGGCGCACGCCGCGCCCTCGCCAGTGAGAGAGGCCGAGCTTGCTGCATTGCAGCCGCCGCGGCGCCGCTCGGCTCCTCACTCCCAACAATGGCGGCTCCGAGCCCGAGCGGCGGCGGCGGCGGCGGCGGCGGCGGCGGCGGCGGCGGCGGCGGCTCCGGGGGTGGCAACGCCAGCGGCATCCCGGGTCCTGGAGGGTCTCCGGCGCCCGGCCACCCGGCCGTCAGCAGCATGCAGGGTAAGGACGGCGGGCGCGCCGGGCCCCGGGCGCCCAGGCGCGGTGGTCAGTGCGGTCGCGGCCTGTCTCTGCGCCCGCGGACGCTCCCCCCCACCCCCGGCACCCGGCACCGGCAGCCCGCCGGACCCCGGCGCCTCCTCACCTCTCCCCGCCCGCTCCCGCCTTCCCGGCTGCTCGCTCGGCCCGCCGGCCGCAGCCTCGGGGCCCGGCCTGGGTCCCGAGGCTGCGGCCGGCGCAGGCCCCGGGCTGCGGCCTCCGCTTGCTCTCGGCCCTCGGCCCTGCCCGGGCTTCCCCGCCGGCCCTGTGGGGGGCCCACCTGGCCCGGGGACCGCTCCCCCTTCCAGACCGCCGCTTACCTGGCGCCGATCGGACCCCCGTTTCCGGGATCCGAGGCGCACCCCCCCCCCCTTCCCCTCCGCCCGGGCCTCGCTCGGGTCCGTCCCGGCGGCCACGCAGGTAAGGCGGCGGCGTCCCGGCCCCCGAGCCCCTCGGCCCCCGCCGCCCCAGAGGGCCCTTCTCAGGCCCATCTTGCTTCTCAGATCGGGCTGAGTTGGGAGCAGACAGCCGGGCTGACCTCCGGGGGGGAGGACCCCCCACCCCCCACCCCACCCCGAGGTGCTGCGGGGAAAGCTGCGTTTCCAAAGTTTTGCCGGCTGTCGGTGATCTCGGAGGACCTGTGCGGGGGGAGGGGGGGTCGCCCAGGCCTGTGCCACCTGTGAGGTAGGTAGACAGCCGTGGCCTTGGTCTGTGTCAAGCCGGAGATGGGTGCTAGCTAGCATGCAGACAGACAGAGAATTCCAGAGTGGATTTGGTTTAAATGGAGACACTCAGAAACAGAACGTGGTGGTGGCGGGGGGGGGGGGGGGGGGGGTGTCAAAGGGTTAGTGTGGGATGCTCAGAGATGCTCTGCTGTCCTCATGAAAGGCCTTTCCCACTGGGATGGAGGATGAGTTGACAGGGGGCCTGAGACTATTAGGAACCATTTACTTAAGTTTACTAGGGGGAATTTTGAATAGTAATCCTTAAAAAAAAATAATTGTGCCAGTACTGGGGCTTGAACTTAGCTCTATGCATCATCACTTGAACTACAGCTCCACTTCTGGCCTTTTGGTGGTTAATTGGGAATAAGTGTCTCATGGTCTTTCCTGCCCCAGGCTGGCTTTGAACCTCGGTCCTCAGATCTCAGCCTTCCTGAGTAGTTAGGATGACAGGTGTGAGCCACCGGTGCCCGGCAATACTGCTATTTAAAAAAGAGAGCATCTGAGAGATATCTTGACCACTTTAGCAGAAGACTTTGGATTGTTAGCAGAACTGGTTGGGTATCCTCGGTAATCACTAGGACCCCTGGTTACTTCTTGATCCAACTGTTCCTGAAGGGTTCCTTTTGTTTCGTTAGGGGCCAGCAGACATATGTGGGCTATATTGTGTTTTGCGAAAGCATGCTGTGATTTAGGTAACAGAGATGGGGATTTTACTCCTCTTTACTGCCCTCTCTATAAGGTAAATTTAGACTGCATTAAAACAACTGTGATTGGTAGATTGGCTGGATGATGTCAGAGGTCCGATGACACGTCCTGTGCAGGCCCTACGCTAATGAATTCAAACCGAGTTAGTTTTGGATGGTTGCTATGTCACACAGCACACTGACAAGGGGGAAGTACAAGACTGATTTCCTGATCTTACAGCTTCACAATCTAGTTGGTGTTAGGAGTAAATGAAACAGCAATCCAATGGTAGTTTAGGATTTATGACTTGTCCAAAACGGGTGGCTTGTAAGGCTTACAAAAGTATTTCAGAATTAGATTTTTGGAGGGGATTTTGAAAAAGCTGTATAAATTTGAAAAGCTGTATACATTTGTTTATTGTGCCCAAGACTGGGGCTTGAACTCAGGGCTTGGTTGCTGTCCCTTGGCTTTTGTGCTCTACCACCTAAGCCACAGATCCACTTCCAGCTTCTTGGTGGTTAGTTAGAGATAAGGTTCACTTGGATTTTACTGCCTTGGCCTGGCTTTGAACTAAGTTCTACATATCTCAGTTTCCTGAGTAGCTAGGATTATAGGTGTGAGCCACCAACACTTGACTTTTTATTTTTCACTGAAGGTAATTTTTTGTTGTTGTTGTTGGTCGTGGGGATTGAACTCTGGGCCTGGGCGCTGTCCCTCAGCTCTTCAGCTCAAGGCAAGTACTCTACCACTTGAGCCACAGCACCACTTGACTTTTTATTTTTAAGATGGGGTCTTGTTCTCTTATCTGTGCTTTTATGCCAACTCCTCTTTCCTCTCACAGTCTGCTTCTACTTCCTATCTGAAAAGCTGTCTTTCTGAGAGCTAATGCCTGTGCTCTTCCTTTGCTCATCATTTAATTGTGGACTTGTGGGATCCACAAGTATCTTGCTCAGTATACACTGGACATCCTTCTGTGGTCAAACACAGTGCTGGGCACTGGATAAAAATGCATACATTTTCATGGCTTGACCTAAGTGACCCAGGAGTAGTCTACATTGGTCAACACTGTTTATATCATAAAGCTTAATTGAGGAGAACTCTGGAGTCCTGGGTCTTATTGGCCTTACCAGGACTTATGCATTTTATGAATATGAACAAGGTACTTAACCTCTCTAAGCCTCAGTTTAGTTTCTCAGTTGGAAAGCAAGAGTACTGCTTATCTTTCAAATACTTTGGGAATGCATTTATGCATTGTACATATAGTAAGGATGCAGCACAAGTAGCTGGTGCCCTTAGTAATAATCTTGCTACTTCCCAAGTGCCAAACTTGGGAAGCTTTTTACCTTTACCTGTCAGTTCTTTCACCTTCATTATTACTAGGTCCCACTCTTTCAACCTGTGGATGTCACCATTTTCAGTATGGAACAATTCCTTTCCTAGACTATTCTGGAGGATTCTTTATTCTCAGTCAGACTTCACATACATCTTTCTTGGATCTGACGATTCTCAGATGGTTATAGTGAAAATGATAAGAAGTAGAAGTCACAGATTTGCTCTGCTTTTTCTTTTTAAAAGTGTTGTGTAGATGAATTACAGTGAGTTTGATTTGTAACAGTTATTCAGTTACATTGTCATACTAGCACTTGTGGGTTTCTTCATTTTCTTTTCCCTCCCTTCCTCCCTTCCTTCCCTCCTCCCTTCCTTCCACCTTCCTTCCTTCCTTCCCTCCCTCTCTCCCTTCCCTCCCTCCCTCCCTTCCTTTCTCTCTCTCTCTCTTTCTCTCTCTCTCCTTCCTTCCTTCCTTCCTTCCTTCCTTCCTTCCTTCCTTCCTTCCTTCCTTCCTTCCTTCCTTCCTTTCTTTCTTTCTTTCTTTCTTTCTTTCTTTCTTTCTTTCGTACTCCTTTACCACTTAAGTCAAACACCAGCACAGGAGTTGTAACTTCTAATCTGGTAATTTTTTTTCTCTTAATGTTCTTATCATTGTCCCTCAGATAATGGAAAGAGTTGTTAATTTTGTTATTCCTCAGGTATTTGTATATTTTTGTTCATTCTGCCTCTTTTTTTAAACAAGTTGAATAGTTTTTAATACTTTGGTTCTTTGGTGACTAAAACTATCAAAATGTATGGTTCTTTGGTGACTATAACTGTCAAAATATAGGTCAGCTTGTCATGTGAGGAAAATAGTTTTATTTAAAACAAAAAACAAAAAACACTCCACATTAGGACAAGTTTGCTTTTCAGGAGAAAAGATATCCAAATGAAGTACTATGAGACCACAGTTTTATTCCTAATAGTTCAATAATACTTGGTCATTGTAGGTAAATGAACTGAGAGGTTGTGTAGTAGAGTACTATAGTGTGATTGTTTAGTCCATGAAACCCCAACCTAAAGTATGGGATTGACTTGTTAGTATTTGAGAATCTTCGTAGATTTTCTATGATGGCAAATAAAAAACTTGGTTGATGTAGCTAGGATAATGGAAGCCTGTGAAAAGAAGTGGATCCCACGTAATTAATCTCAGGTGGCATAGCCTATCAAGGTGAATAGAGCTAGCTCTCCAGTGGAGAGTTCAGCAGCTCTGTAATGGAACTGCAAAGGCAGGCTACCTTCTTCTGCAGCAATAGCTTTATCTTTGCCTGTAGTAGTGTTTTAGAAATGAAAACATTTTGAAATGGGAGAACCTTGAGTTTGGACCCAGGAAACCAAGGCTCAGAAAACTGCTCTACCAAGCATAAACTCTGCATCTTTGGGGGAAATTACCTTATTTTTCAAAATTTTAGAGTTTCTGATCCATTAAAACAGGGATAAGAAAGTAACGAAAGAAAATAATTGGCTGTGCAAATTACATTTTTAATGTATACAAAAAGTGCCTTGAAAATTACATATCTAAGTATATAGTGATTGTTAGACATGTTTGCCTATTCTTGTTGGCTAGTCACTTAAATTTAAAAGAGCCCTCAAACATCAGAAGTTAAGGACTTAAGTCTGAGAGAAAAATAAAGTGTTTGATGAAATGTTACCCAGGGAACTGAGAAATACCACTTAATTTTTTGTTTGTCTGTTCTGTTGGGTGCTAGTAAGTACCAGGGCTTCTACTTAGGACTTGCTTGGCTTTTTTGCTCTAGGCTGTTTTACTCATCTATCATGTGAACCACAGCTCCACTTCCAAAAAATGTTTTCTTAAAGTGGTAAAAATTTGTGTGTATGTATTTGTGTGTGTGTGTGTGTGTGTATTCTTTTATTCTCCTAAGACAGTATCACTATGTAGTGTAGGCTGGCCTCAAACTTTCAGATTGACTTCAAACTTTGAATCTTTCTTGCCTTAGCCAGCTTCCTGAGTGCTAGGATTATAGACATGCAACCCTAGGTTCACCTTAGACTCTACCATCAATTCTGGAAAATGCTAAACCATTTGTAAGTACTTTTTAAGGAAATAGATACAAAGTATCTGTGTCTCTGATTCTTGAAATGTGTTGATCTTTTCTCTTAGGACTTAAATATTGTCTGATAGTCCAAAACTTCTGGTCCAGTCTTCACATATTTCCCCTTAGCTGAGCATGTTATTGATTAAGGTGGTTTTGGCATAGTTAGTCCCTTTCAAAAATTAGGGAACTAACATTTAGTCACTGTGTTCTCATAAAGGAGGGTTTTTACTTGTCTATTTGCCTTTTGTCGGCTTCTTTTCCCTTCTTAGCTTTTCCCTTATTACATGACTGCATACAGGTTCTCTGAGCTCTATTTAAGTCATTTTTGGCTGTTCAAATACCATCAAAGAAGCTTTACCGGAAGTGATGCACATTCAGTAGACACATAATTGGAAGCTCCAGGTTGCTTTTTTGCTGTCTCTTTGTGCTACCCTCTTCTAAACGGTCTGAATGGTTATAGTGGCAATTTGAATTCAGAGGCACTTTGAGTGGGAATCTGCAAATAAATAGAAAACTTTGAGTCAGGCATTGGCTCAGGATGCCAGTGTCGATTTCAAGAGAAATAGCATCCTTTTAGCAATATATATTTAATGCATTTCAAAAGTTAATACCGTATGTTCCATTCTGACTAAATTTGTCATCAAATGACTGTTGTGCTGATGGACATGCCTAGCCTTTTACTCCCTGAAGTCCTACTGTATCTTCACATTCAGCCAAAAAGTATTCAAGGGCAAGAAGTCTTGTGATGTACTTAATTACAGCCACACAGGGAAAGGGAGCATTGGCTAGTATGTTAGTGCCCATCAAGATGGGTCAGGAGGACTGAGTGCCAGAGGAAATTTTCAAACTATATTGTTTCTCAATTGAATCCTGCACACAGAATTTTCAAAAAGGCGAGACAAGACATACCTTGAATGCATTCTGCATATAGGTTGCACTTATGTCTTCTTATTGCTTGGCTTTGCTAAAAAAACAAATGACACCTAGTAAGACATGGAACTGCTTTGGGCATTTCTCTGGAATCAAACTGAGATGCTTGTTGGAGGGTGTTTGGTTGTTAGTCCTCAGGACACCAGGCTGTGCCTAGGAAACATGTGGCTAAAGCATTCTGTCAGAAAAACAAAGTATCTTTTTTCTTGCTCATTTCACATTATATCAGTCATCAAAGACTTCTGTGACTTCAAAAGCTTTCTTTGATTGTTTTTTTCAGTACTGGAACTTGAACTCAGGGCCTAGGAGTTGTCCTGAGTGTTCTGGCTCAACCTGTGCCACACAGCTCGACTTCTAGCTTTTGGTAGTTATTTGGGGATATGTGCCTCAGGTTTTCCTGCCTGTGCTTACTTTGAACTGTGATCCACAGATCTCAGTCTCCTGAATGGCTAGGATTACAGTAATGAGCCATTGGCACCTGGTCCCAAAAGCGTTTTATATTTTTGCCAGTCCTAGAGTTTGAATGCAGGGCTTGGCATTGTCCCTGGGCTTTTGCTCAAGGCTAGCACTCTACCACTTGAGACATAGTGCCACTTTTGGCCTTTTCTGTGGTACTGAGGAATCGAACCCAGGGCTTCATGCATACTAGGCAAGCACTCTACCACTAAGCCACATTCCCAGCCCCTCAAAAGTATTTTAAAGGTTCTACTTTGCAGAAGTATTATCAGATCCCACAGTTGGAAGCCTTCTGTTATTTTGGAGTGCCATTCACAAACCCCAGGTGGTTTACCTTGTTTCTGATCCACTATCTATAAATTGGAATTCCCAACCAAGCTTGAGTTCTGAGAAACATGTTTGCCAGTTTATAAAGAATATTACAAAAGCTAAAGATAAACTACAGATGAAAAGATGTATTGGGCAAGATGTGAGGGAGCTTACCTGCCTGGAACCTCCATTCATTCAGTTCTCTGGAAGCTTTTTGAACCCTGTCCCTTTGGGGTTTTATGGAGATGTCATTGCCTATCTAATGCTAATGCTCTTGTTGGGAAAACCTAGCAAGGCCTGTCTGCTTTAGCATTTTGGCTTCTCTTCTCTCTGTGCACCAGTCCTGCCCCTATGCTTGGAAGGGAACCCAGACCTAAGGCCTCATGCATGCCAAGCAGAAACTCTACCTCTGACCTGTACCTTTATCCCTTATCCCCCCAGCAGAGAATTGCTTTATGGCTATCTCCAAGATCGAAAGGCCAGGCAAAATTAAGAGTTCTAAGAGCCTCATGTGTGGAAGAGAAATTCTAGTTTCTGTGTCCTGACCTGGGGAGGGAGCCATGAGCCAGGAACTGTACATGAAACCAAAAAATATGCATTTTAGTTAACTTTGTTGATTCATCACTGATTACAGAATGGGTTCTGAGATTGGATTTTTGCCCTTAAACTAGGCATTGCTTTTATTGTATTAAAATAGTTATTGTTGACAGTCTACCATTTGTAGTCACATGGAACTTAAACAATTCTCATGTGTGCTGGGTGCCAGTGGTTGACACTCAGGAGGCTGAGACCTTGAGGATCAAGGTTAGGGAACACCCCAGACAGAAAATTCTCCAAGACTCCATCTCCAATTAACCACTGAAAATGCTGGACTAGAGGTGTGGCTTAAGTGGTAGAGCACTGACAGTTCTTTACCTGGTACCAGCACACACACACACACACACACACACACACACACACACACACACACGCACACACACACACACACACACAGAGCCAGACACACACACACACACAGAGCCAGACACACACACACACACACACACACACACACACACACACACACACACACACACACAGAGCCAGAGCCAGCTAGTGAGCTAGAAAGAGAGAGAGGGGAGAAAGAGTGGGGAGAGGGGAGGGAGAGAGAGAAAGGGAACAAAACAACCAAAACATACTGATTCATTGATTTATGTAGTTCTGGGACCAAACCCAGCACTTTGTGCATGCCAGGCAAGTGACCTACCAATATCCTTCTTTTCTATTTATTGTTTACTTTATTCTGCAACTTTCTTTTTGGTCATACACCCTTAAATATATATCTAACTACTGGTTTTTCATACACTTCTCAAGTTTAGTTTTCATGCTCCCTTCCTCATTTATACTGCCATTTTGTGCACCTCTTCTTAGCTTTTTTTTTTTTCCTCTTTGCTACCTGGTAACAACTACTCAGGCTATTCAGAGCTGCAAAAGGAACAATTGCCTTAGAATTGTTTCAGCAGCCTCCTCTAGTTGTGGTGAGAGGTAAGATTTTTCCTTCCTTCTCCTATGGCAAGCTTCTGAGCTTATAGAAGCCCCTAGTGCCCTCTCTCCTCTGATGCTGGCAGAGAAACCCTTCCTTCCTGAGTTGTACTCTGCTCTTTTTGCCTGGAAAGAGGCTGGCTGGCTTTTAGTTTGGGTTTGGCTGGATTTCTTGATTTTCTTCCTGGATTCTCTTCCTGCTGCACTTGGGAAGGAGGCTGTGCAGCAAGTTGACCTGTCTGGTAAAGACAGGTCAGTGTCTTGATGTCCAGATTTGCCCCGAACTTGTTTTCCATGAAGTCTCTCTCCACTGCTACTTCCTACTTGTTTGCATGGTTAGCAAGTCAGAAGTGGCTGCTTCCATGGTGCACCTAAGGACCCTCTGTGTCAAAGTAGCCACGTTAGCATTTTTAATTTTTGTACATTAGGAATGATCACTGTCTTCTTAGAATCCTAAAAATCATGGTATCCGGACAGTTAAATATACTTGTATCTACTTAAACATATCCTCTCTTTAATCATGGCTCTTCGTGTTACATATTTTGATTGAATTTGTATAAACAAACTTACTTTATTTTCCCTACAACAGTAATATATACAAGCATAGGTAGAAGGGAACCCAATAAGCTAAGAAATGAAAGAATCTTTTATAAGGGTTTTGGACTTTTTTTGAGGGGGGGTGGAGGCCCAGAATATCAGTATGTCATCCAGGTTGGCCTCAGACTCATGATTCTTCTGACTCCTGAGTGCTAGAATGGACAGTCTTCACCAGCGTGCCCAGCAATGACTTTTGTTTTAAATAACTTACTTCGCTAGATTCCCGGATCCAAAAGAGACTCCAAGACACCCAGTTTAAAGGAGCTTGGAACTTCATTACAGCCGCATTGGGTAGTCTTCCTGGGAAAGTAGGAGCCCTGAACTCAGGGTAGGATGGGTTTTTATAGGGTTAGGTTACATAGAGTTACATAGACGAGCCATGCAAGGCAGGTTTGGCACATTTTCATTGGTTATGGTTATGTGACCTTTAACTTCATTTGTTCTTTATGGTAAATATCATACATAATAATTTGCAATAGGCAGCCCATAGTGGGACCACTCGGTGGTGGTCTGCAATTGGAAGACAGTGGCGATGTCGCCTGTGGGCTTAAGGCCTTGCTACTGAGGCAAGCGAGCAAGGTTGCAGAAACAACACATAGCCTTGAGTCACAAGAGCATAGCAAAACATAACCTTGACTTGGTCAGCATGACCAGTACTATCAATGCTATTGACACTATTACAGCAACAACAACAACAATAATATAATAATAATATTACTATTATTATTATTATTATTTTGTCAGTGTGGGGCTTGAGTGATGTCTCTGTGCTCTTCAGCTCAAGGCTAGCGCTCTGCCACTTGAGCCTCCGCGCCACTTCCGGTTTTCTAGTGGTTTATTGGAGATGAAAGTCTTACAGACTTTTCTGCCCGGGCTGGCTTTGAAGTGTGATCCTCAGATCTCAGCCTCCTGAATAGCTAGGATGACAGGCGTGAGCCACCGGTGCCCAGCTCAGAAATGATTTTCATTATAAGCTCCTGACTAATACAGCCACTCAGTGCAGCTGGTGGTAAGCCTCCAGGTTGTTAGCAGCCTTCTGCAAAGCTGCCAGCTTGGTGAACTTGACTGAGGGGGAGATGTTCTTTCTTTCTTTCTTTATTTTTTAAAGCAAGGATGGAAAAAGGGGCTAATGCTGACTGCTAGTCAGCCTTTGCCAGGGTTTTTCTTTACCAAGAGGTTTTTCCCTTTATTAATAATTTTGTTCTGTTTTCTGATTTTACATTTTAGTTCTCATGAATATCCTTCTTTTCCAAGGGAAAGGGAGGGGGCTCAGGAGAGAGAGTACAGCGGGAGGGACTGAGGCCAGACAACAGGAGGAACTTTCTGCCAGTGAATAGCAACTCAGAGATTACAGATCCATTTTATGAAGAATCTGTATCTGTATATCTGTCTCTCATGCACACACACAGACAGACAGACATAGGGTATAAGCAGATCCGTTTGGACTTATAAAGTGTGTTTGTATTTGGCAGGAGATTTCACACTTTCTTCTTGTGACTTCTGACATCTTACCCTGATCTTGCAGTTTCCAAGGACACTCCATGCTCATTTAGGAGAATTTCAGCTTCTCTTCAGTAGTTCTTTGTCTTACCATTCAAAATTAGTGTTTGAATAGAAAACTGAGTTGTCTTTTATGTGTGGTTAAGTTTTATAACTTATGAGTTAACTAAAGCTTTTGAGTCATGGATGGTAATTAATCACATAGACTTTCAGGCGTACTTCTAAGCCAGTAATTTGGGTTGGTAAGATGATCTGTAATGTATTCTGAGTTTGTAGGTTGAAAACTGAAAATTGGAATATCTTGAACTATTAAGGGTTAAGTGATATTTTTGTTGAATATTTGGGAAAAATAAAGATGAAGACAATATCACACTAACCTTGATTCACTTTCATCTATTATTATTAATTATTATACTATTACTATCATTATTATTGGGTGGTGCTCAGGGCATTGTGCTTGCTAGTCAAATACTCTTCTGTGAGCCATGAGCAAAACCCAAGAGCTGAGTTCTTAAAAGAAAGCTCTGGTGTTATCACCATGGTCTCTGTAATAGCGGGGATAATGTGATTTGAACTGTTCTTGAATTACTTTTATTCAAAATGTAATATAAAAATGCAATGTCATGTTCTAATTTTGGTTTGTTTGATTTACAGTAAATGAACTGGAACTTATCTCTTTTACTTTAGGCTTTCAGATAAACTTCTGTGAAAAGGCACAAAGTAAGCTATATATTTTGATATTATGCTACTTATATTTTTTTCATATCCATCTTGGTATTGGGAATGTGTCCACTGTTGTTCAACTAACCAACCATGGCAGTTTTACATTTCAAGAGCTTCCATTTTTCATTCTGCCCCTCCCTCCCGAATCTATTCTTAACATGCTTGGCTAGAAATTGTTGCTTGTACTTGAAATAGAAAAATGGTGCATAGAGCTGGTTACGTGGAGCTGGCAATATAGCTCAGTGGGAGAGCTCTTGCTTAGCATGTGTGAAGTTTGATCCATAGCACCTGGAATAAAAGGAACAAATATACCATTTGCATAGGTGTAGGGAAATATAGCTATTTAGACTTGACTACAATTTAAATTACAGTTTGAAGGAAGATCTCTTTTAAGTTAGGTGCAAAAACCATCTAACTGCATTCATTGATATTATGCTTTAAAATTGATCTAATGAATCCTTTATTTATTTATCTATCTATCTTGTCTGTTGTGGGTCTTGAGCTCAGGGCCCGGGCACTGTCCCTGAGCTTCTTTTGCTCTAGGACTAGGCTAGCACTCTACTGCTTGAGTCACAGTGTCACTTCCAAGTTTTGAGTAGTTAATTGGAAATTAGGCTCTCATGGGGACTTTTCTGTTCCATCTGGCAAACCATGATTCTCAGATCTCAGCCTTCCAAGTAGCTAGGATTATAGACTGAGCCACTGGTGCCTGGAAAGTTTTTTTCTTTAAAACAAACTTATTTCTTCTTCTCCTTCCCATTCTGAATTAGGATCTGAGTCTTCCTAAAATACAGAATAGATTTTCTGTCAAAAAAAATGAAAGTTTATAAAGCTGAAAAATGTATTTTGAATTTTTTTGGGGGGGGTCCAGTCATGGGGCCTGAACTCTGGGCCTGGGCGCTATCCCTCAGCTCTTCAGCTCAAGGCTAGTGCTCTACCACTTGAGCCACAGCGCCACTTCTGGCTTTTTTCTTTTTGCTTATGTGGTGCTGAGGAATCAAACCCAGGGCCTCAGGCATGCAAGGCAAGCTCTCTACCACTGAGCCACCTTCCCAGCCCCTGTATTTTGAATTTTAAACTTGATTTTGTATACATTATATCAAAACTTACGTCAAGGAAAATTCTCTTCATTTAACATACAGATATTCCAAAATATAATGTTTTCTATAATTGCATTTTCTTTATTCGTGGTTTGTGGAGGATGGGTTGCTACAGTGCACCATTCTTAAGTAAATTAGTATAAAGGGAAAAATCTTATCTGGAGAGAAAACATTCTGTTATAATAGAAAAGTGTGTGTGTGTGTGTGTGTGTGTGTGTGTGTGTGTTTAAATTTAAAATCCTTAGTCTATTGGATGGTCGTTGTGCCTTTCTGTGAAATATAGTGAGCAAAAATTTATTTCTTGAATAAACTCACGGAATAGATATGTGGTAAATAGCAGAAATAAGGCAGTTAAGTCCTAGAGCAAAAGTTTTTAGCTGATACATTAACATCTTTCTCAGATGCTTCTATTCTGTTTTGAAGGGAAAAGAAGGGTACTGGGATTTGAACTCATGGCCTCATACTTCCCAGGCAGGTGCAGTACCACTGAATCTCCAGATCGTCACTTTTCTCTTACCATAAATAATAAACTAACAATAGTACATGGTTTCCTATAAATATGTAATATATACTAGTAATTTGTTGTTGTTGTTGTTGGTCATGGTGCTTGGACTCTGGGCCTGGGCGCTGTTCCTGAGCTCTTTAGCTCAAGGCTAGTGCTGAGCTACTTACAATGCCACTTCCAGTTTTCTGGTGGTTAGTCTCACCAAACTTTCTTGCCTGGGCTGGCTTTGAACCATGATCCTCTGATCTCAGCCTCCTGAGTAGCTAGGATTATAGGCGTGAGCCACTGATGCCTGGCTTTATACTGTTTTAATTTTAATGTAGTGTGATTTTTAGCTTTTTTTGTGTGTCAGTTGTGGGGCTTGAACTTAGCGTCTGGGCACTGTCCCTAAGCTCTTTTGCTCAGCACTCTACCACTTTGAGCCACAGTATCACTTCTGTTTTTGAGTGGCTAATTGGAAATATGATTCTCATGGGAACTTTTCTGCCCAGGCTGTCTTCAAATTGCAATCCTTAGATCTCAGCCTCCTGAGTAACTAGGATTATAGGCATGAGCCACCAGTGCCCAGCTTAGCTTTTTATTTGTTGTTTAACATGTCAACATAATATGTATTCTTTTTTTTTTTTTTTTTTTGGGGGGGGGGGGTCCGGTTGTGGGGCCTGAACTCTGGGCCTGGGTGCTGTCTCTCAGCTCTTCAGCTCAAGGCTAGCGCTCTACCACTTGAGCCACAGCGCCACTTCCGGCTTTTTTCTTTTTGCTTATGTGGTGCTGAGAAATCGAACCCAGGGCCTCAGGCATGCAAGGCAAGCGCTCTACCACTGAGACACCTTCCCAGCCCCCATAATATGTATTCTATATGACAGTTTTAACTTGGACATAAAATCTAGTCTGAGAAAAAAGACTACATTTATTTTTATATTTTTATTTTTTGCCAGTCTGGGGCTTGAACTCAGGGCCTGGGCACTGTCCCTGAGCTGCTTCTAGCTCAAGGCAACGACTCTACCACTTGAGCCACAGCTCCACTTCCAGCTTCTTCTGTGTATGTGGTGCTGAGGAATCAAACCCAGAGCTTCATGCATGCTGGGCAAGCACTCTACCACTAAGCCGCATTCCCAGCCCCTAAAAAAATTTTAATGAACTGGCCAGGCATGATGACCTATAACCCTAACTACTTGGGGGAAAAGAGATCCAAGGATCTCAGCTCAGAGCCAGGCCTGGCAAAATGTTAGTGAGCTCCCATCTGACCATAGTGGCCCGTGCCTGTTATCCCGGCTACTTGGGAGGCCATAGGTCAGAGGAGCACAGTCCAAGGCTGGCCTCAGGCAAAAAACAAGGTCCCATCTAAAAACTAATATGAAACTAAGCTCAAACATGGCATGCTACTTTCTCCCTAGTTGTATTCACACTATTGCTCTCCTTAGCCTGTACCTAAATAAGAAACTGTAAGTACCCGCATATAGCTCTATGGATAGATCACAAACACCTTTGACCTTCTGAATGGCTCCCTCTCCCCTTTTCAACTGCTGTGGGAGTGAGAGGCTTGGAGACCGAGGCAGGAGTCTTGGGAGCCTCGCCCTGAGGGAGGGCCTCACAGACACTGCTTTGCCTGCACTGGCTTCTCAGGGTGGATGCTTTTTCCTGCTTTCCTCATCTCCCATTTTGCTTGTATCTCTTCCCCTTGAGAAGGTCTTCTTGATTTTCCAGCAGTTGGGGATCCAACAGTTCTATCCAACAGTGCATCCATTCACGGAGCACATATGGGGAACTTAAAAACTGTATAGTGAGTGAGCGTCTTGGACAGAATGGGTAGACTAGGCAGCTGCCCTTAGCAGGAGGAGGGGTGGTGAACTAGATGGGAATGATGTTCTTGTGAGGGACCAAGCATAGCGGGTGCTGGGGGGGGTCTCATCACCACTGCCTTTTTCTTTTTTGGGAGGAGTAGGGATGATCTCACTTTGTTGCCCAGACTGGCCTCAAGCCAGTTTGTGGACTCAAGCATTCCTTCTGCCTCTCCCCTTGAAGCAGCTGGGACTGCAGGTGCCACTGTGCCGCTACAGTCGCTGCTGTCTTTATCAGAAGCCATGGTGCAGGTCTCCAACAGAGCACAGCCCTCTGCTGGCTGGTTCCGACCTCCCTGAAGGCTCAGGAAAAGGAGATCCCACCCCAGGGGGAGTGGGAGCTAGGAAGATGGTAGGGAAAGATGAAAACAGTTATTTTTGTCCTAGCAGTGCTAATATTTTATGAACAATTTTCAGTTGCTACACATATTGACAGATTTTGGATTTTTTTTTCCTCCAAAGGGTCATGACGGTTTTATGACTTAAAAAATTAAAAGTGCATATTTGTATGCTTGCACAAGCACTCTTTCAGTTAGCTCTGGAATATGGACATTGCACATTATTTTTGTTCAAAGTTATTACCGAGCCATGCACTATGGCTCACACCTGTAATTCCAGCTACTCAGGAAGCAGCAGAAATTGGGAGGATTGTGGGCAAGGCATTATGGGCAAAATATTAGTAAGACCAAATCTCAGTCAATAAGCCAGGCACGGTACCTTTGATCCCAGTAAAGCAAGAGGCCACTGATTGGAAGATCTTGATCTGAAACTAGCCCCAGACAGAAATACCAGACTTTTATTACCTTAAAAATAATGCATAAAGGAAACACACACACACACACACACACACACACACACACAAACACAAAAGCAGCTGTAGGTATAGTTCATACAGTAGGCTGTGCAAGATCCTCAATTTAAAGCCAAATGTCACCAACAAAACATTCCCCCAACCCCCAAAAAACAACAACAACCTCAAACAGTGGTTATTCATAGGCCATTTGTAATGACACCTACAATTTTCAGCTACTTAGGAAACAGAGATTGGGAAACAGAAAACCCAAGATCTTATCTGAAAGATAATTAAAGCTAAACAGAAGGATGTGTGTGCAGCTTACATGGTAGAGAGAGAGAGAGAGAGAGAGAGAGAGAGAGAGAGAGAGAGAGAGAGAGTGTGTAGGTGTAGCTTACGAGGTAGAGAGCCCATTTAGTAATGGGAGGACCAGAGTTCAAACCCCAGTATTGCTATTAAAAAAAAAAAGTCACTCATTTCTCTCAAAATCAAGGACTTAAAATCATCAGTGGAGTATACACCCTATTGAGAATACACCCTATTGAGGTGTATTCTAGTGCCAGGAGCTATAATTTTATTCTGAAGATGTCTAAGAATTGTCAGGGGAGCTTGCAATTTCATTTATCAGAAGTGATTACATACCATGCAGTAATCGTAGGTAGGGCGGAGACAAAGAACACAAAAATTAGATTTTGTTAAAGTCGATTGAGTTTTGAGTACTGTTGTTTCAAATGCTGAATTCCCTTTCACAAATCAAAGATTTATTGTCACATGATTCTGATGACTAATGGAAGCTCTGAAGGATTAATTTTTTCCTGTTGTTTGACTTTCACATAATTTTTATTCTTTATATTGCTACATCACTCTATTCCAATCAGCTTTTACAATTGCCTGTTGTAAAGTAATGGAATTTTATTGGAGAGGGATGGATATATTTACATGCACAAAAAGCGTGAAGTCGCAGATTTAATTTGGGATCCAGATTTTCATAGACTTCAGACAAATCCACTATTCCTCATGGTGATCTTTTCTGTAAATTACAGTTTGTGCATTTATCTGATCTTTGGTTTTCTAAATATGCATGTTTATTTAAGATACTATATTTTAGATAAGAAAATAAAGTATTATATTTGTTTAGGACAACAATGCTTTATTTCAATCATTGAATTATTCTGAATGTTAAAATACTTTAAGGGAAAGTATCTTTTCATTTCTAAATGTAGAATTTCTACATTTAGAAGGTTCATGGATTAATCATTTGAAGATACGCTTTTGTACATGTAAAAGGGATTTGTGTAATTTATGACAAAGTTTGAATGATCATGCTTCATTGGCTTTAATCACATAACTTATTGTTCTTTAGAACATGATTTGCTTTTGGTGTAAAATGAGATGTTGGGGGTAAAGCTGAAGGTTTACCTAAAAGCACTGAGTCTGAGAAATTCTTTTACAAACATCAGATTTGCCTGGTGTTTGTCAGAATTCTTTCTCTCTCTCTTTCTCTCTCTTTTTTTTTTTTTTTGCTTTTTGCATGAGAACATTGTCCTTTAAGAATCCCTGGGCATAGGGATTTTCCTTAGCCAGCACCTGAAAGAATCTTGTGATACTCAGTGTGGGAGTGATTAGTAGTTTTCAAATATTCCTTTAATAATTTAGTTTTTACATAATGCTGTCAGGTGTTTATTTTTTTTTTCCTGTGCTTCAGTGTATTATCAGCCCATAGTCAAAGAGGTCTTAGTCTCTAAAGAAAATTTCGTGAATATTGAGTTTCTGTAACTTTGCTTCTACACATTTGGTGACTTTTAGGAATTATTTGACTTGGGAATGTTTGTGTAACAACTGGATCTTTATTTAGAAAATTATATGCTCCACACCTGTTACCTTTAATGGCACAAATATTTTTGGTGACACTGTACATCATTGTATTTGCAGAATGGAGACATCCTAATGACTGATTCTTGTTTATTTTTAATATGGGATTTATTCATTTACTTTGCTGCTGGTCCTGGGGCTTGAACTCAGGGCCTGGGCACTGTCCTTGAACTCTCTTGCTTAAGGTTAGTGCTCTACCACTTGAGCTAAAGCTCTACTTCTGACTTTTTGGTGGTTAATTGGAGATAAGAGTCCCATAAGACTTTTTCCTTTGCTGGCTATGAACTATGATCCTCAGATCTCAGTCTCCTGAGTAGCTAAAATTACAAGAGAGAGTCACTGGCATCAGGATCCATGTAGCTCAGGCTGGCCTTAGACGCTAAATTTTTATCATCCTGCCTCTTCCCTTCTGAGTGCTGGGATTAGGGGGGATGTGGCATCATGCCTTTAACTATGAAATTGTTCTTTTATAAGGAATATCCGTAATTGTTTACAATTGGTTATGATAAAAAGTCAACAAGAGGTATGCTTTGCAAATATTTCTAGAAATTAGGGGTTGATATTAAGCTCTCTGACCTGACAATAGTCTCTAAAAGGTGTTGAGTTTATTGAAAATGATGTAAAAGAGCCAGGGGAATAAGGGAATGGAGCTCAATTCAAACTTTCCTGAATTTAAAACGAAGAGCTTATAAGTTGTTATTATTGTTGATTTTTTTTTGTCTTTTTGGGAGTGCAAAAGGGCAGTCATGGTATTTAATATACACTATGTAAAAAATGAATAATGCAACTTGGGGGCAGGGACAGGAGGGGGAAACTGAGGTGAGTGAGGGAAGAGGGGACATTGTCCAAATAGAAATGGACTCATTACTTACAGAATTATAACCCTTCTATACAATTTTCTAATAACAACATTAAAATTAATAATAAAATAATAACAAAAGTAAACCCTAAGAGCTTATAAAATTCAACTGATTGAACTTCTAAATCTTCATATTTTTCTTAGTAAAAATGTACAATTAATGAATAATAATCTGTCACTTGAGAAATACTAAATTCAGTTGAGCTTTCAACAATAAAAGGAAACAGTCACGACATTTTATTTATTTATTCATTCATTCATTCATTCATTCATTGTCGATCATTGGGCTTAAACCGGGGCCTGGGTTCTTTTTCTCAAAGCTAGCACTCTACCACTTGAACTACAACACCACTTCCAGTTTTCTAGTGGTTAATTGGAGATAAGAATCTCATGGACTTTCCCACCTGGGTTGGCTTCAAACTGTGGTCCTCTGATCTCAGCTTCCTGAGTAACTAGGATTACATACATGAGCCACCAGTGTGCGACTAAATTTATTGCTACTGGATGATAGCAGAGTTTATTTACACTTATGTAGATGGTGAACTTAGTTGACAAATGAGAATTACATAGGATTAGCCATAAATAAGTTCAACTTAGATTGTTCAGGTTCTTTGGTACCTTCCCAGGACTTTGGAATCAAAATTAAAAAAACAGATTGGTAAAGATAAAGATACATAAGAATTATTGGGTAGGAGGCTTGGCTCAGGTGGTAGAGCACCAGCCAAACAGCAAAAGATAGTGAGTTTGAGTCCTGGTCTCAGACCAAACAAACAAACACAAACAAACCCAAAAAACCAAACAACAAAAAGAGTTATCCTCCAAGTGGCACTGTAGCTCAACTGGTAGAGCACTAGCCTTGAGCTGAAGAGCTGAGGGGCAGTGCTCAGGCCTAGAGTTCAAGCCCCATGACTGACAAAAAAAAAAAAAATTATCTTCCAGATATATTTAAAACTGAAAAATAGACAGACTGAACTTCTTGTGCCCAGTATGTATTTGCCCAACAGGTATCATTTTTCCTCTAGCTAATGCTTTCTGAGCCAGTTCTCTTTCCCTGCTTCTTCTGTTCAGTCATCCAGCCTTAATGTATGATAGTCTTCTCTCATGATGTTCTCAAATGGACTTTTTCTTTTACTTTTCATCATTAGATCATGAGTATGTACAAAGAAAATTAGAAACATTTCAGTCAGGGTATGCTTGTGCCCTACATACACAATGTAACACATAGCATGGTGAATACCATTCACTCTTGATTTTTCTTAATTTAGTCTAACTTTAAAAAAAGTATTGCAATCTATAGAATACATTTATGGACAACAAGTCACTCTTAATTGTGTTCCCTAAGAAATGAAAGTCTTATTCACATCTTGATGTTTTTCAAATCAAGAGGTTTATAATGAGGGTCAAAATAAGCCATTCACGAGGGGGAGAGAAGTATAGCAGTGCTGTGGTGACTGTTTATGTGTGTACAATACTAGCTTTGTGTCAGGGATGGTTGTTCATTTTCCACCTCTCTTATTTGCCTTGGTAATAACACAGTTGGATTTTAATTTAAATTGGACTCTGATTTGTTTTCTTGAGCAAATGGATACTTTTCACTGTGAAATTGTCTATCTTACAGCTTTATCCTAGTATATTTGCTAGTAAAGTTCTTACAGGATTGAAATCCTGAAGAATTAATTACATAATGGTGGGAAACTAGGTATTTGGGGCAGATAAGGGAAGAATGGCTGAAACTCACTTTTGACAAGAATCTGGCTTGTGTGTGTGTGTGTGTGTGTGTGTGTGTGTGGTGTGCTGCTGTAAATATGTCACATGTTATTTGAGAGAGATTTTAGATGTATGTCCTGGAACCAATCAGTGGAGATCCAAGTCACTGTGCTTCAGCCAGGAAACATTTTCATGCTCCTTCATTGTGTTGAAGAAACCTGTCCATCATACTATGGCATATATAACAAAGGTTTGGTAGTACAGAATGCAGAACTACTGAAAAAGTAGTTAAAGAAATGTAGAGAAGATGCTTGCTTTGTTTATGAGTGGTGGAAAGTTAAATTTTGAATAGTCATTGTGTGTTATGGGGTTTGCTAAACAGGAAAAATGAATGTGACCCATGGGCCTTTTAGTTCTTTACTAGAGTTTAAGCAAGCCATTCTTCCATCACTATGTGTTTTAGTCATTTGCAATACAGGAGGAAACCTCTTAAAGTTTCCAGGAGTTCCTAAATAGCACTATAAGCTGGAGACTCCGGCTTTAACACATGATCTGGGTTACAGGGGGCATTTCATTGAAATTCTGAAACAGTTGTGTTTAATTTTTTTGTGTAGTTATACAAATTGGATAATTTTCATCTTAGTGGTTTTGTATGTTTGTTCTTTATTTATTTTCATGATACTGGGGTTTAAACTTAAGGATATATACTTATTAGGTAAGATGTTACCACTTGAGTCATACCTCAATGACATTTCATTCAATAAACATTTTCTCTATTAGGTCTGATTTTGGGCTTTAGGGGAATCCTCTTGCCTGAGAAACCTTGTTCATATCAATACTGTAAGATGTTTGATCGTGCCTGATTTTCTCTCAGAGCTAAGGGAATGCTTTGTCTATCTCTGTTGACTGGTTTGAAGCAGACAAAATGACAGTCCTTTCATAGGTGGAATGTCAAAAATTTGCAATATTTTTTGACAAATTATTTTAAAATCTGCTGAACTAATATTTTAATCTCTTTGGCATCTAAAAGTCTGTCTACTCAGATTATTTATGGTACAGTTAATTTCCTTTTGGGGGAAAAATCTTAAAATAATAGCCTATTTGTTTGTAGCCTTTGTGATTAAAGATTTAAAGCTATATAAGTGAAATTGCCTAGGATGTGAAGAGCAGAAGATCTTTTGTCTTATATCTCCACACCCCAAAAAACTCTTTCCCCAGTTGGTTAGGCAGATGATACCCCAAGAATCAATGTTGTAGACCATTGAAATTATCTGGGACCTGGACTGAGATCCCACCCAGGAGAACTTGGGTGGAAGGTACACTTTGCAAGCCAAATGCATGCACTTGCACGACTGCCAGTGTGGGCCTACCGTTTGCATCACCAGTCACCTGGTGTCAAATGGAGTGAGTTGAAAGTTGTTTCAGGGAGGTGAGAATTACTCCAGTGGAATGGAGAGCAGGCTAAGAGTCAGCAGGACTCTGAGCAAAATGGCAGGTACTGCAGATCAAGGCGTAAACCCTGAGCTGACAAAAGCAATGACATTGAAACAAACTAGAAGGCAGGCATCCTCAGTGACCTGGAATCAAGAAGAAAACCAGACCCAACATGGAATTGACACTTTCTGTTTACTACTTGTGCTTGGGGGTGTCAAGGTTAGGACCTCGAAAATGCCAGGTTGATAATCTGTCACTGAGCTAAGTCCCCAAATCAGAGAACCACCCATAGTCTTGTTCAGACTTGAAACATTCCCAACAAACACACAACCAAACAATAGCAAGGAAATAATTTTTCTGTGGTTTGGAAGTGGAATCTACCTTCTTCAATAAGGAAGAATTTGTGATTGTTTTTGTTTTGTTTTTTCATTGTTGAAGTTTTGGTGCTTTACTCTCTTCTGTTTTATATTTGCATATTTTAATGCCTTCTTTCCTTCCTTCCTTCCTTCCTTCTTCCCTCCCTCCCTCCCTCCCTTCCTTCTTCCCTCCCTCCCTCCCTCCCTCAAGGGTTTTCACTCAAGATCTCAAATTAGTTCAGCTGGTGCTCTACTATTTGAGCCACATCTCCAGCTCAGCCTTTTGCTGGCTCACTGGAGATGGAATTTTGTGAACCCTTTTGCCCAAACTAGCCTCAAACCTTAGTCCTCTGGATGTCAGCCTTCTGAGTGGCTAGGATTATAGCCTTGAGCCACTGGCTCCTGGCTTTTTTTTACTACTATTTCTAGCACTTTCCCAACATATACTTTTCCCCTCTATGTCTTGCTACTTCTGTGTTTCCTTTTCCTAGCCCCTCTTCTTCTTTTTTTTTTTTTTATTAATTAATGATTAATGCTAATATCTTCGAAAAGTTTAAACCTTAGTTTATTCCTTAAGTAGATCCTTTTCTTTATAAACTCATTGGGGTTAATGTTTATGTTTTTTTAGCTACATTTAAATAACTAATTTGTGGATATTACTACTTTCTGCTTTCTCTGTGTGACAGAAGAGAATCCAGCATCAGATGTTCAGATTTCAATGTAGAAACATAAATAGTATGAAAAAGGCAATGTGACTCCTCCAAAAGTTCATAACACCTCAGCAGTCCTATCCAGAGAGAGATTAAAATGGCTGAAATGCCTCAAAAATAAAGAAAATAAAAATCACCAGGCGCTGGTGGCTCGTGTCTGTAAGCCTATCTATTCAGGAAGCTGAGATCTAAGGATCTGATTTGAAGCTAGCACAGGCAAGAAAGTCTGTTAGACTCTTATCTCCAATAAACTACTCAGAACAAGCCGGAAGTGGCACTGTGAGTTCAAAGAAGTTTCAAAAAGATACATAAAGTAAGGAAGTCAACCTAAGATCTGTGAAACATGGTTGAGAAATACAGCAAGGAAGTTGAGATTCTGGAAACAAACCCACAAGCAAAATAAATAAACAATAAGTAATAAAATAATGGTTGTAAAAAAAAAGCTCAATAAATCTAATTTTAAAATGTATAGTGGACGGGGCTGGGAAGGTGGCTCAGTGGTAGAGCACTTGCCTTGCATGCCTGAGGCCCTGGGTTTGATTCCTCAGCACCACATAAGCAAAAAGAAAAAAAGCTGGAAGTGGCATTGTGGCTCAAGTGGTAGAGCACTAGCCTTGAGCTGAAGAGCTGAGGGACAGTGCCCAGGCCCAGAGTTCAGGCCCCATGACCGGAAACCCCCCCCCCCCCCACAAAAAAAAAATGTATAGTGGAAGTAGACTAGATCAGTTAGTGTAAAGCTTATTGGGGATTGAAGACAAATTCAAGAAAATAGTATATTCAGCAATAAAGAAAAAAACAACAGTAAGTATTAAATTCTCTTAAAAAATTCTAGGGTATTGCAGCATATACTTCACTGGTAAAATTCCCTAGCAAGCACAAGACCCTGAGTTATAGCCACAATAGTGCTAGAGTGTGTGTGTGTGTCTGTGTGTGTGTGTCTGTGTGACTCTGCCTGCCTGCCTGCCTGCCTGTCCACATTCTTGGACATAATTAAGACACCATTGAAATTAAAGGAGAAAATTTCCTAATTCTAAAGTATGATATGCACATTTAAGTCAGGCATTTAGGACTCCAAATACACATGATCAGAAAAGTACCTTTCCAAGCCACATTATAGTTAAAAAGCCACGACTAGAGAGTGCAGGGAAGGATTGTTAAAACTGCAAGAAAAGAAATGCTAACTTATGTACGAAAGTAAACCAATAAGAATTACCCCTCCACCTTAGTGTAAATAATAAAAGCTAGAAAAGTGTAGAATGATACACTCAAGTTCTGAAAGAAAACTGCCAACCAAGATTGCTATATCCAGCAAAGTGATGATTTAAAAATGATGGAGAAGTAAAAACAAGCATAAGTTAAAGTAATTCCTGACCACTAAGCCAGCATTACAGAAAGTATTTAAAAGAGCATTTCACATAAATGAGACAGAAAATAATTATAAACATGAACAGAAAGGAAAAATTTCAGGAGAGAAATTTTCAAAAAAGAGAAAAAGAAGAACCAAACATGCTCAATTTGGCAAAGGGCCTATAAGCTCTTAAAAACAAGAAAGAACTAAAAACTAGTAAAATTCAAATCAACCCACAATTATAAGAATTGGTAAATACGTGTTGATGATGATTTTAACTCTTCAGTAAAAAGTTGCAGATTGGTTGGTTGGTTGTTTTTGCAGATTTTTTGTTTTTCATTCAAAGATCCACCGGGCACTGGTGGCTTATACCTGTAATTCTAGCTTCTCAGGAGGGTGAGATCTGAGGATTGTGGTTCAGAGACAGCCCAGTCAGGAAAGTCCATGAGACTCTTACCTCTCTCTAATTCCAAAAGACTGGATGTGGAGCTATGGCTCAAAGTAGTAGAGTGCTAGTCTTGAGCAAAATAGCTCAGAGACAGTGCCCAGGCCCAGAGTTCAAGCCCTATGACTGACCAGAAAATAAATTCAAAAAACAAAACAAACACATCTCTTAGCGAGATACATAACTGAGAGTAAGATGCCAAGACCTGTCACCAAGCAGGAGCCAAAGTTAGCAATGTTAAAGAAGGACACTACAGATTAGTAGAGAGAAGAATTCATCCAGAACATATATCAATTATAAATTTATATGCATAGAACATTGGTGCACCCAGTGCAATAAAACAAATGCCACTGGCCAGAAAGGTACAGATAAGACCAGGCAGAATAAGAGTAGGTGACTTCAGAATCTTGCTATCATTGGTAGAGAGAACTTCTTGATGAAAATATCGAGAGATTCTTCAGAGTTAAGCTGTACCATGTATCAGATGGATAATACTGTGGACTGTAGTTTTCATCCAGGAGCTACAGAATAGACATTTACAGCAGTGTGTAGAATTTTTACAAAAAAAGTCACATTTTAGATCATAAAGCAATTCTTTTATTTTAAAAAATTGTACTTTATTGTTATTTTAGGGGTGACCTACATTTATATGAAGCGGAGTAATAAGTGTATTTCCTTTTGTACGGTGTCATCGGTTCCCTGATTCTCTCCCATTCCCTCCCTTCCATCTCCACTCATGAATTGTATAGTTCACTTTCATCAGTGCCAATGTGTTGCACTGATGAACTTTTTTTTTTTTTTTTTTTTTTACCCTTTTCCTTTGGATTCTGTGCCCTCCCTCCTGCTCTCCCACAAATGAGCATGTGAATACACTAGTAAGGTAAAGAATACAGAATCCTCAGAACAAAACAAAAAACAAAAAAGATTTTTGTTTCCATATCTTTAGAGTTTGTTTCAGTATGTATATTATTTTATGTAAATATGGAGGTGCTTAGTCATTCCACCTTTGTGATTCTCTCCTAAGACTCTTTGAGCTCACTGTATGTGTGTAGAATCCTGTGTATTTTGTATCAGATTTCCACACACCAGGGTGAACATGCACCGTTTGTCTCTCTGAGCTTAGCTTACCTCACTTAACATGATTTGTTATAGTTCCACCCATTTTCCTGCAGATGGCATTATTTTAATGGCTGTGTAAAATTCCATTGTACATAGGTATCAAATTGTTTGGATCCACGTGTATATTGTGGGGCGTCTGGGCTATTGTGAATAGTGCAGCGATGAACATGGATGTGCAGTTGTCCTTATATCCTGGTTCATGATACTCAGAGTAGATGTCAACAAGTGGTATGGCTGGGTCGTAGGGAAGATCTGTGTTTGGTTTTTTTGAGGAAACTCCAGACTGTTTTCCAGAGTGGTTATACAGATTTACATCCCCACCAACATTTGTTGTTGTTCGAATTCAAAATGTTAGCCAATCTAACTAGGAAAAGATAGAATCTCAGATGTTTTGGTTTAGCATTTCCTTTATGGCCAGGGATGATGAGCATTTCCTCATGTGTTTTCTTGCCGTTCTTGCCTCTTCTGAGATGTCTCTCCTGAGCTCCATTACGCATTGAGTAATTGGTATATTAAGTTTGGGAGGAGTTAGTTTCTTGAGCTCCTAGTACATATTGGATATTAGGCCTTTGTCTGATATGTTGCTGGTAATGATTTTTTCCCAGTTGGTTGGCTGTCTTTCTAGTTTAGTAACTATGTCCTTAGCTGTGCTGGAACTTTTTATTTTAATGTAGTTTCACTTGTTGAGTCTCTCTCTTATCTGTTGTGCCCTTGGGGACTGTTAAAAAAAGTTTCTGCCTCTACCTGTAAGTTGTAATGCATAAAGCAATTCTTTTTTTTTTTTTTGTCGGTCATGGGGCTTGAACTCTGGGCCTGGGCGCTATCCTTCAGCTGTTCAGCTCAAGGCTAGCACTCTACCACTTGAGCCACAGTGCCATTTTCGGTTTTTCTAGTGGTTTATTGGAGATAAGTATCTCACGTCTCACGAACTTTCCTGCGCAGGCTGGCTTTGAACTGCAATCCTCAGGTCTCAGCCTCCTGAGTAGCTAGGATTACAAGCGTGAGCCACTGGCACGAAGCATAAAGCAATTCTTAACCAATACAAAAACATTAAGATGATTTCCTTTATCTTAATATGTCATAATTGAATATAACTAGAAATTAAGAGAAATTATGATAATCACACAGATGTGGACATTGAACAACATACACGTTGATTAGAGGGTCAGTGAAGAAAATAATTTATAAATTATTTAAATTAAGTGAAAACATAGTTTACCATAACTATTAGGACACAGCAATAGCAGTAATAGTATAGATTATAGCTATGAGTGACAACATTTAATAGTCAGAATTGGGGGTCTAAGTGTGACTCTGGTAGAGAACCTGCTCACAATCATTAAACTCCTCTATTTACACACAGAGAAGACATACTGAATATGTCTTCTAATGAAGTCATATTTTAACAGCAGTTAGGTTGTTAAAGCAGAGTAACTCAAGTCTCTGAATTCCAGTAGGAAATCTTAGCCAGATGCTGTGGTGGCTCAGCCTACCATGCTAGCTACTCAGTAAGCTGAGATCTGAAGATCAAGATTTGAAGCCACCCTGAACAGACAAATATGCAAGTCTCTCTCTCTCTCGCCCAGTATGAAGCCATAAATGGAAGTGTGGCAGCTGTGAGCCCAAAATCCAAGGGAGGAACTGAGTTCAAGTCTTAGTACCAATGTACCACAACACAAATTGGAAATCTTAACATAACAATGCACCTCATCCTCTTAGCAAGACAAGTATAAGTCAAAGTCCAAAATTACAGATAAGAAGATATAAACAAAGATCAGGGCACAAGTTAATGAAATGGAGCTAAGAGGATTATACAAAGGATCAATGAAACAAAAGAGTAGTTTCTTTGAAAAGATAAACCCAATCGACAAGCCCTTAGCCAAACCAACCAAAAGAAAGAGAAGACTCAGTTAGTGAAATTTAAGATGAAAAGAAATATTTCAGCACATAACCAAGTAGGGAATATTTTGGAAAGAAATATTCCAGTTAACTGGAAACTCTAGAAGAAATAGATAAATTTCTAGACGCTTGTGGCAAGGACATTGAGGCAATAGCCAGCTTCCAACCAGAAATCAGATAGATTCACTGCCAAATGCTACCAGAACTTTGTTTCATTATTTTTGCTGGTACTCGGTTTGAACTTGGGACTTGTACTTGCTCAGCTTGCTCACTTGACTTGTGCTGTCCACTTGAGCTATTCTAGCCTAGGTTTTTGCTGCTTAATTTGAAGATGAAGTCTCTTGTACTTTTCTGCCTAGGCTGGTCTTAAATTGTGATCTTCCAGATACAGCCTTCTGAGTAGGTAGGATTATAGGTAAAAGCCACTAACACCTAACATGCACTAGGACTTTAAAACTCAGCACTTCTCAACCCGTTCTATGAAATAGAAAGAGACGGAATGCCACTAAGCCCATTCTATGAAGCAAGTATTTACATGAAACCAAAATGGAATAAAAATGCAGCAAAAAATGTCTAATTTCTCTGATGAACATAAATACAAAAGTTCTTTATCCAAACTGAATTCATCAACACACTAAAAAATTATACACCCTGATCAAGTTGGCTTAATTTCAATGAAGTAATGATGGTTCATCATTTATAAATCAATGCATGTAATGCAGAACATAAAATCAACAGTAGAAAAAAAGCATATAGTTATCACAACAGCAGAAAAAGCTTTTGACAAAATGTGACATACTTTCACAACAAAAGTCCTTAGGAAACTAAGAATGTAAAGAATATTCCCTAATACAATAATAGCTACATATGACAGATACATTGTACTAAATGGGAAAAACCGAAACCTTTTCCTTTTTTTCTTATTCAATATAGTACTTGAATTTTTTATTAGCTAGAATT